>NW_016690181.1:125041-238000 GCF_001604755.1 Lepidothrix coronata
AAGGAGAGAAAATGCTTCAAACCAATTAGCCAACTGCAGTGGCAGTGGGGCTGTGGTGGTGCAATAGTCCCATTTCAGGGAAGGGCTTCAGTTACGAAGTCACCTTGTGGTTTATTTCATCTCGGGATTGAATCAATTTTTTCCCATTCTCACCACCAGATACTGAGTTTATACTGTTTTAAGGTCAAATACATGAAGTTGTCTTGACATGAGCAAGAATGATAGTTGTCACTGGCATGCAGGCAGGTTGTATAGCCAGCCTGGTGTGTTCTCCTTTGTCTGTGTGGCAATGAAAGCTGTATGTTATTTTCTAAATATGTTGTCACTGTGTTTCGGAGCAGACCCAGTTGTCTGACCATGGGGAAAGAAACCATTTCAAGTCCAAAGACAGTAAAAAAATTAATCATGTCTAGCAAAAGGTTAATAAAAATACCCCTGTCACCCACCAGCCCCGCAGCACCTCAGCCCCACAGCACCTTCCTGCCCACCTCAGCACCCCCTCCCACCAGCACCCTCCATGTGCTGGCTGCTGCAATGAGGACCACTACGAGGAAGAAGGCTCTGGAGACCCCTCAGGCCCTTTACTGTTGATGGGCTGCCCCACTTACTCATCAGTCTCCTTGTGGTCCTGGAAAATCACATAGTTAGGCAGGGGCTTTTCACCAGTAATTATAAAGAACTTATTAGGAGGACATGGAGTCTCCTTGGAAACCTTAAGAAATAACAGTACAGGTAAACTGGTTGGGTTTAAATCAACTGAGTCCTGAGTTTCTGCTAGTTGAAGTATTTAGGAGAGAACTGATATTGAGAATCCTTACTCACACCAGAGAAATATAAACCTTTTGACAACCATATCCACGATGTGTATTATTTTCCCTTCTCTTGTCTTAGGGCATACTTGGCTCATGGTATCCTGCATAAATAGAACAAATGTCCCACAACTGGATGTGAAATCTTATGGCAATGCTGTACGTGAGGAGTGTGAAACTGTGCCCTCCCATGTGTTTTTTTCTGAAGCAAGAAGGGTGACATTTGCTAAATGGCTTTATATGAGTGTTTCTATTGCAAAATCTTGCGCTGTCCTTCAGTTAGCTAGTGCTGCACAAATGAGGATCTGTCAAGACTAAAAGCAAGTATGGAAATTAACCAGTAAAAATTGTTCCACACCAGGTTGTAGCTCAAAGGATACATTTATGCTGTGTCGTAGGAAAACCAGTGGCAGTTATGCCCCTCTTAGGACTACACCGAATAGTGTAAGAAAGCTGAATTAAGCAGTTCTTCTGTGTATAGACAGGTCATTGCTAATTACCCATGTTGGTGAAGATAAGGGAATTCTGCTTGGCTTGTTAACACACTGAAATAAGCTGTGCGACTTCTGTCTGGTTTGGTTCTTCTAAAGTTTCATGTACAATGGCTTTAGGATAGAAGAGAATATTTCATGTTGTATAAATCAGTATAGATAAAACTGCTCATTAGCTCTGTAAAACTGCTTCCTTGGGCAAAGTCTAAGAGAAATGCCCAGGATGCCTGTTTTTCTCTTGAGTTCCTTTTGTGTGTTCTCAGTCATTATTTGGTCAAAGTATTTTGATTTTATTTTCTTTGTGTTTGGGATAATATCTATTACAAAACTAGGGATAACTAGGAGAAGAGCTGACTGTGTTAAGGGATTCTCAGCAGGAAAGTAAAACTAAGGAAGGAAATTAGAAAAGGGTATGTGTTAAGTTCTGCTGCAATGAAACACTACTTTGTAAGTTTGAATATACACATACTAGGTTCTCTTAGAGCAAACTGTTAACAGGAGTTAGACTTGCTAGGAGAAGAAAGAACCCAAAAGAGAAACTCACCCAATGTAAGATGTAGCCATCCACATCTGAGCTAGTCATGTAACCTCCTGCATAGTCACCAGAGGTATGGGCTTTTTTAGGATATTAGCAGGTTTGCTTGCTTAAATACATGTCTTAAGTGGAGATGAAATGTGTCTCAAGTATCAGTTCCTTTCTGTAAACAGGAGGGGAATGCTGGGTGATAGTCCAGCTATCTAGGAGTGGTAAAATGAAACCTAATCTATGGGACAGTTTCTGGTGTTTATTTCTTCCTTCTAGAGGCATCCTAGTAGCTTCAGACAGGCTAGGCACCTGCTTATAATCTGGAGATTTAAGAGAGTTGCAGTCTTTGCAGAATAACACTGATTATCAAATAATGTGTGCCAGCTTTTGGGGTGAGGGCCATCTCTTTGTTTGGTGTTTATACAGCCCTAGGCACAGCAGGATCCTGCCCCAGGATGGACCTCCCGTACACTACCACAGCACAGATAATCAATAATAGCAGCCTTACTTAGAACTTTGATCAGTCTCTCTTCCTTCTAATTTGCTGTGTTTTAAATCTCTGTGATGTCTAAATGAGGTTTGATAACAATTCTCTGTCTCTCATTTCCTCCCGTCCCACAGGAGCACATTTACAAGCTGATGAAGAGTGACAGCTATGCGCGCTTCCTCCGTTCCAGTGCTTACCAGGACTTACTGCTGGCGAAGAAGAAGGTATCTGTTGGAAAGGACACGCTTGCATCTCTTAGCACCTCTTGATTCTCACCTGCTGCTTGCTGCTAGTGTGAAAATGAAAATACTGTTTCCTTTTTTTTTTCTTAAAGAAGGGAATGAGCACTTTTGTCTTCTTCACTGGGGGCACAGGGTATGGCATCCATGTGCACAGCCTCAGCATGAGTTTTGGGGAAAATATGGTGACCCAAGGTAAAAATAATATTGAAAGGTGTTTGTCTTGCACAGTTGTCTCCGAAACTCAATGTAGGCAATTAAAATTGTATTGCCTCTTTCTCATGGAAAAGATGGTATGTGGTATTAGAAGCAGAACCCATCAATCTATTCATTACTGGTGCAAAATTCACCCATTAAGGTTTTCACCTGCCTAGCCTCACCATGTGATATTTCCTTTGGATGCCTTACCTATAAATTCCTCTTCAGTGATTTCCATACTCCTGTTCTCCCCTTCCCTTGCTTTTGCCTGCCTAGATATGTTTCATTTTCCTCAGAGACAGGAAATAATTACAACACATGTAATAATCAAGAATTCCAACCACATTGTCTCACAGGAGATCTGGATTTGAGCTCTTCTTAACCTTTTAGTATCTGCATGAGTTCTGCCAGCACCGTGATTCTGTCAGGAGCCCCCAGATTAGGGTAGCAAAGGAGTGATTACACAACTCCTGTCCCTGTGCCCCTTCTTTCTAAGAGGTCTGGGAGATAAGCTACTGATCTCTGCATTTGTGGCCGTGCTCAAATGCTTCCTGCACCTCCTGACTAATTTCCATAGGTCTGTGTGTCTGTCTGTGTGCATGTGCATGCCATGTACATGTGTATGTGTCCCACTTACGTTTGGCTTCCAGGACCCTATGTAAACCGAGTCCTCACTCCTGCAGCCTGAGTGTGTGGTTTCCCGTCACCATCTTCCCTGCTGTTTTTCTGCTGCATTCTCTGTGTGCTGCCAAATTGCATTGCATCGACACAATACAATGAAATCCCAGTGGTATTTTTGTCCTGGTTGTCATTGTGTGCCCTAAAAGCATGCATATGGTGACAAAAGGAGACAAGTCTCTCTGTCTGCTGTGCCAGAACTAGTGGAAGGTGGTTAGGGGAAGGTAGTGGAGGGCAGCAGTCAGCCTTCTGTTTCAAAATGTCTGGTCTATGACAGCATAAGCCAGTGCAGGTTAGACCTGACTTAGAGTTCAGAAGCTGTAGGGAAAGAAGGAAGTATAAGGCAAAGTCTTCTGATGGTATAAAGCATAAAAACCTCTGCCATCTTCCTACCCCTAGCAGTTTGTGGTTCCCCTCACCATTGAACACACGAGGGTTTGAGTGCTTGAAAGCCGGGAGAGTTTTCTCCTCCCAGCCAAGCCCATTCAAACTGGAGGTTTATTTCTTTGCAGTCCTTGTTTGCTCTCAGATCAAGCCCTGAATGTGTCAGTGTGACATCCTCATTCCCCTGCAAACTGCCGGAGGAGCAGGTTTTGGTGTCATGTTAACACAGCCATGAAAGTAAGAATCACGTTTCTTGTAGAAAGAACTGTGGGTGCGCGAGTAAATATATCAAAGCACAAAAAAGGCAGGAGTAGATCTGTGCAGATGTGCTGTTCACGAGCTTCACATGATGTGGGAGGGGAGTTGGTGTTACTCTGGAGTCTGTAAAGCTCTGTGCAACCACATTGCATTATGTTGGACAAGTGAATGTTTTGGAAAGAGTGTAGATACAGAAGTGCTGACAGAAAGAACAAGAAATTTCTGTGCACTGAGCTACACGGTCCTATCTTGAGGACCTTTGGTGCAGCTTTGTGAGGCATTCTTTTAAAATTCCTCTAAATAGCTGGAAAGCAGAGGGAAGGAAAAGAGAAACCCAGTGGCATATCAGAGCCTGTGTGGCAAAAGGATTTGGTTTAGAACCTGCAAACAAAGTCCTGGATTCACTGATATGAATAGAAATTCACTGCAGTTCTTTAAGTCTTGATGAGTACATCTCTCTGAGGCATGTCTGTCCTCAAGACATTATCTTCACATTGCCTGTATACCACACTGTATGACATAGCCTTAGTTTTATTACTGAAAATAAGTTCTGTCAGAAGCACAGCATGATGGACATGGGATAAAAGAGTTGCTTGCACTAAGCAAATAAACTATGGCTTTAGATTCACACGTGAATATTTTGTGGATAAGTTTATGTTGATCTTTTGCCCTTTGGCACTGGCTTGTGGCTAACTGAGTGGGCAGGAAAAGGGGAAACGTTGACTGTGTGGCTAGAGCACAGGACTGGGAGCCATAAAAATCCATGTGCTTCCCCTGGTTCCCCCACCTAATTTCTTGTGTGAGCTTGGTGAAAAGAAGGTTCAACTTTGCCTCATATCCTCCTCTTTGTCAAATGGCAGTAATAATAGTGACCTGCTCAGCTTGAAGCCAGAGCTTGATTAGTGATTCCAAACATGCTTGACATTTTTAATATTTGTAAGATAGTGTAAATTTGAAGAGTTATTTTCTTCCACACCGTACAATAACCATAGATGTGGAGCTTCCCTTCCCTGCTCTGGGAGTAAAGCAATGAAGAGGAAGAAGGGAGAAGAAACTATGAGTCAGGATTGAGATGCAATGACAGAATTATGAGAGGAACATACTGTTCACACCACTAACGGATACAAGACAGCAGACATAGGTTGTATGCAGACCAGGCATATATACTTTGTTAATCCATTTAAGATTTTTTTTTCTTCATTCTTCCCAGTGTCATTATTGCAAATAACCACAGTATTATTGGCCTCAATCCTGCAGATTCATGGTGCTCAGCAGGGAATATGAGGTTGGCCTCCAGCAAGGGTGTGATTGGAAGCAGCGAGCTGCAGAGAGGGAAAGCTGGGTGTAGCTTTCTGCCTCCAACAGAAGTCCTCTTCCCTGCCAGAGTGGAGACGAGGGTGGAGCCCTGTCCTCAGGAGGAATGGCCATATGCCCAGCCCAATTTGAGTTCTGTGCATTCATGCCCATCCCCCTCTCTGCAGCAGGTAGAAATCGTGGGGCTGCTGAAAGCATCTGGTTTAGCAGTGAAGGGCTGGATGGTGCTGAGATCCCCGACCAACTTACTGTATTTTATTCGTGTATCTACAAAACACGCCCCACTTGTGCTGTGCAAAGTCAAGTGTCGACCTGCTGCTATTTCTGCTGATATGCAAGTTACTGCAGGGTACCGTACAGCAGGTAATCACCACTGCACTGCCCTCCAGCCCTTCTCCACAGCAGCCAAGATGGTGGCTGGATGTCCTTAGAAAGCAGCGAGCCACCCGTCAGGACAAGTGCTGTGACAAATCTTCTCACTCAAGGCAAGGAGGCATTTAGGCAGGGTGACTTGGATGCAGAGCAGAGTTTTATTCCCTGGGGAAAGAGCAGTGTAGATCAGTTATGCACAGGAACTTTTGTTAATGGTGAAGGAGCAGCCAGACATGAGCTCTGCTAGTTATTTTTGTGGAGAAGGGAGAGAAAGAAACAGAAAAGACCTTGAGGCACTTTCCATTACTCACCGTAAAGGTGAAACAATGACATTGGTCGGCATCTCTGCATTAGCTGAAGCGGCAGCTGAACTGTCACAGTCCCGGTGTTCATGTCAGCCTGGCATGGGGTGGCTTCCTGCCATCCTGCCCTGCCTGCAGGCAGGGAAGCATCCTGGAAAGGCACCCGCGGCTGCAGTGCAGCCAGGCTGCAAAGTCATGGGAGTAAGCCCTGCCACACTGAGGGAAGAGCAGGTTGGTATTTGCTTGGTTTAGAGCATTGTTTTCCTCTCCAGCTGGTTCAGAGAAGTTGAATTCACCATGGTCCTGTTCAAATGGACACAAAATATATGCAAAATACTGTTCTGGTCACTTGGTAGTGCCTTTGTTTTCTCACTTTGGACAGCTAGACATGACTGCCTGAGAAGCCCAGGACCCTGGGCATTGGTCAGGGAAGTAATTATCCTTTATTTTCATCTGATGCCATTCCCTCTGGAATACATCTTTTTCACCAAGTTAAAGTTCAAAATAAACCCCACTCCACACCCCAAAGTCTCATACCAAAAGAAGAATTTGATAGCTGACAAAATAAACCCAGGGAGGCAGGGAGTGAAGGAGGGAGGGAGAGATTTTTGCAGACCTGAAGTTCAGAAGACCAAGTTTTTATATGTATTTCTCTACCCCTTTTCAGATCCCTGGCAAAAAGTGTCAGCAAGGGAATGGTTAGGACCTTCATGCCAGGAGGGACAGGCTCCATTTTCTGCACACACCTTTCGAAGCATTGCTTTTATCCAGACCGCTGTGCTGACTGCTCTGTATTGTCCAGGAAGGTTCCTAATGCAGATTATGCCCCCATCTCAGTCCCATCAGGGCACACATGGACAGTTTAATTCAGTGGCAGGACTTCCTTTGCATGTTGTAAAGATGCTGAGTGCTTTTCTCATAATTACTTTTAATAATCAGTGTCAGCTGGTTTTCTTAATTTTTTTCAGCTTAAACTCTGTGCCAGCAGAATCTACACAAAGGAACTTTGAATGGCTGTGTAAATAATTAATCATTAGAAAAGAAAAATTTGGAGAAGAAACTCAATAATCAGTGAATGGCTTCTAAGTGGCAAAATCTGGTTTTCTGTATCTACCTGGGCTGAGAGGTTTTCAGTAGCAGCAGGGATAGTTGTTTCATATTTTATCCAAATGCACATGTCCTTTGCCATTAGCTGGTAGAGTCTCTTGGTGTATTTACTGGCAAAGTTTGCTTTTTTTGTACCTAGGAAGACTACATGACTGGCATGCACATTCTCTGCCTTTGCCCCTTTGCACACACAGTGCATGTTTGTGCAGATGCTGCTGTGGTGCTACAGTAGGCACGGCTCCAGGGTCCACACGCCAGGTCTGTTCCCAGGACTGAGATAGATCTGACTCAGTCTCTCTATTTTTTTTTATTTTTTTTTACTTTGTTATTTTTAAATTTCCTTCATTTGCTGTGCAAGGCAGCCTCCCCACCTCTGCACCGTGGTGGAGAGATGTGGGCAGGCAGTTCCATCCACAGCAGGCTGCCAGCCACAGGGGCAAGCAGACAGGAAGAGCCAGTGAGCCATACAGCCAGCACCCACACCCAGACATTAAAACTACTCCAGCCGGCTCATCACTCTGCAGCCAGCCGGCCTCAGCTGCTTTTTATTTTACTAGAAAATGTCATGCTTTGACTCAGAGCTGGATGCTATAGGGATGAGCTTTCCATGCATCCAGCTGGTCCCAGCCTGCCACCACCATGCCAAATGTGTAGAGTGACTGCAGACTGTGCTTTGCAAGGTGCTTCTGTAAGACACTGTCAGTGCTCCCCATGGCTGCTTCCCTACACGTCTTCAGTTGTGGTAGGCAGCAAACAGCCTTGTGGGGGGCTCCCTGTGCCAGACAAGCTCTCAGCACCCCAACAACATGCTCACCATCTTTGAAGACCACTATCTTGCCTTTCTTCTGGGTGGGAAGCTGCCTCACCTTGCAGGTAGAAAAAGCAGAGGCACTAAATTTTGATGGCAAGTGCAGGGACACAGCACAGTTTGCATTCAGCAGCTCACTCTCTTTTGCCCCCAGTGCACACCAAACATTCACTTCAAAATGCAGTTGGGCGAGACACTGATTTTTCCAGCCCACAGCAATGCAACGCTGCAAACTCCAAGTGCCTTGCTCCCCTAGGGATCCTTGCAAAACACTCAGTCTTTTGTCCAGGTATTTCTTCTCCTGAATGAAATTGTGTCTTTAATTTGGCTGCCCAGCTGGGCACTCCTGTCCTTAATCCTGCTCACTGAGACACGTTCAGCGAAGGTGGCAGGACTGCAGGCTCTCCCTGTCACCTCTGCTGTTTCGGGGTGTGGGGACACCTCTGAGGCTCCTTGAAAGAGGGGATCTGCGATGCCCTGAGCACTTGCACTGCTGTAATACTCAGCAGAAGAGTGATGTTTCTTTCCCCTTTCTCCTCCTCTCACATGCAAGGAGAGGCAACTAACCCTTGGGTTAGTGCATGTTAAATACTTCTTTAGGGACCATTGGACCGGGTACAACACTGCCTTCCTGCCAGCCAGGAAGTCTGTTTTGTTGCTTGGTGCTTGCTTTGAGGCCTTGGCTCTGTTCTCCATGTGGGCTAAAATGACATGCCTCTAGCTTTCACTTTTGATACCACTTCTGGGACATCAGAGCTGATGGTGTGGCTTCCTCAAACAGTTATAAGTGGGGAGGTTGCTTGACTCTTTCATCTGGACAAAGAATATTGCTTGTCTTAAGAGCCTTATATTTTGGTCTCATCTCTGGTGATGTGGCAGGGACAATCTGCCTCATCTCTGCCTGGGATGCTTCAGACTAACCTTGTAGACATCAGAGAGCTCTGAAAGCTGGGATGAACATGCAGAAGGATCAAAAGGCTTTGCCTAGACTCACCTACACAAGTTCTCATCTTATTTATCTGAGCTTTTGGCTTCCTTACATCTTCTCCATATGATATTTGCACTGATGCTTTGTTCTGAGGGTTGTTACTGCAGCTGAATCTGTGGCAGATGATATGTCAGCTATTGTCTCTCCAGTGCAATGCTTATTTCCACTGCACTCTCATGCACCATCATTGCTGTGGCTTTCCCTTGTACGTAGCTCCTTATCTCCTTTGCAGCAGTTTTACTTCCATCTTACCACACCCATTTTGCTGGCTCACCAGTAAACTTAAAATAAGTTTCTCTCCTGGAAATGAGCACCGCTGACAGCTTTCTGGCTGCAATGACTTTCTTTCATATTGTTGAGTTTCTTCTCTTTTCCATAACAATTTTTTTCTCTTAGCTATTCCAGCAAACATACCAATACATTATTGAGTTCTTCCTTGTTAGTGACAATTAGATCTCCCTTGTGCCAAATGAATGAAGCGCTGCAGTGAGCAGCTTTCTCAGGGTTACATTAATAAAGCTGTGATGCACACACTTGTCTTCTCACAGTGCAGTTGAATGTCGTCCTGCACTTGAATAGTCCTGTACTCCAGGTACAAAAATATCGGTGTCCCAAATCTGCCTTCTATCTTTTTGTGGCCTTTCAAAGACATGCGTNCTGTCTTCTGTTTTGATGTAGCTGGACTTAATGGAAATATGCTTCTACCCTCTGGGTAAGTAGAAGAGTGTAGGTTCCCTGGCAATGAGTCCAGTGGTGGTTTTCTTCCAGTGCTGTATTCACTCACACATTGCTTTTAATAGTATAAAAGTTACTGTGTTTTTTTCATCACTCTAAGCAAGTGGATGGGAGCCTCCGATCAGCTGTTTGGCAGATGTTAACCAGAATCAGAGGTCCCAGCTCAAACAGCCAGAAGGACAACTCAATGAACGAGAAATCAATACCAATAGCTGTAAGACACAGCAATGCACAGACCTGTTTGAGCCATTCAAAAATCTCACAGGAGAAAAGGTAACATTCTCTGAGAGTAAAAGTAGCGATGTCTCTCATTCTTTAAGGCATTTTGATTTCTTATGTTTGCTGTTGCAAACATTGATTTCTGCTTTTTACATTTTTACAACTTTTTCCACTTGCTGCTTTTTTATATTTTGCTGCTGTTTTGAAAGACTGCATTTAAGCTGAAGGGGTTTTTTTCTGTATTTTTCTCTCCCCACTTTTTTCCTTGTTAAGACAGAGAATGAGCAAGGTCGTAGAACTTCTCTAGAAAAGTTCACTCGCAGTGTGGTAAGTTCCTTTTCTTTTCCCTCCTCCATTTCCTCAGAACTTCATTTTTAGTTGGGAGGAATGTGGATGCTTGACTTTTATTTCATCCTTTATTTTTGCAGCTAGCATCTTTGCAGCTTCTCTCTTAATACTGTAGCTCATCTAAATAGTAGCTCTAGAGAAGGGGTTGGGGGCGGGGGGCAGAAATGCCAGAATGCTCATTCCAGCCTATCATCATTGAAAAAGCAACTTGATTTTTGTCTAGAATTATACGCAAAGTTGTCTTTTTGCTGTGTTCCCACTACAGTATTTGTTGGAGCTTTTCCTTGCTCAATGAAGTAGAAGAGCATGGTTCTCATAGCACCATTGCAACAGTATCCACGTGGTTCCATAGTGCATGGTTAACCGTACCATCACATACATATCCACCCACCACACTGCAGCCGCTTCCTCCGTTGCCCCCACCTGCCAGTGCTCATGTAAATAGTGATGTGCAATACCCTTTGACTCACTCACGGTACCAGCACCGGAAAAGGCGCACAGTAATAGCAAGAAACATGAAACACTGCTAAATCTTTTAGACAAGGGAGTGGTGGGGTCTCAAGGGCAGATGTTCTCCCTCTCTTGTCCTTTGCTAGTCTCCAACCTCTAGCCAGTTCAGGAGGGGGAAGCTGGTCCAGTTGGGAAGGAATGCTGCAGCACAGGGCAGCATTGAACATTGACCAGGGCTGCTTCTCTTCAGCCCCCAGGGTAGGACTCCAGAGCTTGGGCAAGACTAGCTTGTTCCACTTGCTTTCAGGGATCTGTCTGTGCAGCAATTTTTCTCAAGAACAGAAAAAGCAGGGAGAGGGTGCAGGACCAGAGGCAGTGGAGGAGCAGAGATACCGGACAGCACGGGATAGGACAGGCTTTGTGCATGGAGTGGTACAGAACAAGCACAGCACTAGAGCTGAAGACGCAGCAGCTGAGTCAGTGGGGAATTACTCTTGTGTTGATTATTATCAAGTACAATTTAACTTGATATGTCATATGGATTTGACATACTGCTATGGTCTTCATGTATCACCCAGAGCAATATTTCACCGAAACTTCATAGACTTTGTTATGGCTTTATAACAGCTTTATAATGAAGACATTAGACTATATGTATATACAGTACATATTGTGTGGTTGACACACCTGAAGGACAGGATGCCATCCAGAGGGACCTGGACAAGCTGGAGAAATGGGCGCATGGGAATCTCATGAAGTTTAATAGGACCAAGTTCAAGGTGCTGCACCTGGGTCAGAGCAACTCCTGGTATCAATACAGGCTGGGGGATGAATGAAAAGATCAAAACCAGCCCTGCTGAGAAGGACTTGGGGGTGCTGGCAGATTAGAGGCTCGACATGATCCAGCAATGTGCACTGGCAGCCAAGAAAGCCAGTCATGTCCTGTGCTGCATCAAAAGCAGCGTAGCCAGAGTTGAGGGAGGGGATTCTGCCCCTCTGCTCTGGTGAGACCCCACCTGGAACACTGCATCCAGCTCTGGGGTACCCTGTACAGGAAGGACATCGACCTGTTGGAGCGAGTCCAGAGGAGGGACACAGAGTTGATTAGAGGGATGGAGCACCTCTCCTATGAGGAAAGGCTGAGAGAATTGGGATTGTTTAGCCTGGAAAAGAGAAAGCTTTGGGGTGACCTAATTGTGGCCCGCTACTACCTGAAGGGAGCCTATAAGAAAGATGGAGAACACTTAGTGACAGGACAAGGGGGAATGGATTAAAACTAAAAGAGAATAGGTTTAGATTAGATATTAGGAAAAAATTCCTTACTGTGAGCATTGTGAGGCACTGGAATAGATTGGATAGAGAAGCTGTGGATGCACCATCCCTGGAGGTGTTCAAGGCCAGGCTGGATGGACCTCTGAGCAACCTGGTCTAGTGAAAGTTATACCTGCCCATGGCAGGGGTTTGGAACTAGAGGATCTTTAAGGTTCCTTCCAATTCAAACCATTCTATGATTCTATGATATTCTTGCTCATTTGTGTATGTATGTATATTTATATAAATCTAAAACATTTTTACATGCAGATGGAAACAGGAAACTGCACAGGTAACTGTGAGCTGTCGTAGAGCAAATACAACTAGAGCAGTTCTTCCTGATGCTGCTGTGCTACTGCGCAAGCAAACCCAAATGTAACACACAAGGCTTTGTAGTATATCCACTGGCAGACTTCCTGGGGAATGTATTTATATAGCTAATGCATATGCACACATTTAAAATATGTTGATACAAAATATATCACTATGCCCATCTGCATATTTACTACTTTCTAAGAGTCTGCCAGGAAGAGGAGTAGGCAAGATTATTTTTTTTTAAAGAAACTATGCAGAAATATTTATACCAAGTGGTAAATTCTGCTCCCAGATTTGCCAAATACATAAAAGAGTAACTCTCACTTTACTAGACTGGCTGGGTTTATAGTTGCAAAGCCAAGGATGGATTTTTCTCTTGCATTTGATTTGAAGGGTAACTTGACAAGCTCAGTTTGGGATGGTAGGATTAAAATGTAAGTAGCTGCAAAGAAAATTGTTGTAGATTGGTCGGCACTTTTGTTCATTTTTGTCTTACTGACTAGCATACTGTAAACATTTTCTTTCATTTTTCTTAATACAGATATCAAATGTATAATTATTGAGGATTACTTTACCTCTGAAACATCTAAACACCTGACCAACTCCCTCAAATGTCATCTTCTGATGGCACAGTAGCTACCACAACTAGGAAGGGTCTAAATTTTTTATACTTTGTATTGTGGCAGTTTGTCACTTCCATCAGATGAGAAAACAGTCACTTTGTTGGCATGTTATAATGTCCTCGGAAGACAGTGTTACCAAGTGGGAACTTTATGGTGTACTCAGGGGACTAAATTAAGATCAAGTTAATTCTGCATGCTCTAGTTCTCCAAAATGCACTGCAGGTCCCCAGCTGTGTAGGAGTGGAGCAATACAGCAGCCCATGTTCCCAGAGCTCCACTGTGCTTTAGTCATTGCTCATTACAGGATCACATATTCAAGCTGTCCCTGCACGGGCATGACGAAGTTAAGTGTATGGTTAAGGTTTGGCTGGAACAGACCCCCAGTGTTTGGCTCTCTTCAGCGGGGGAGCACTGAGCCTATTTTGCAAGCAGAATAATATGACGTCACATTTCTCATAGTCAACTTGTCATCCACCAAGACTCCCAAGTTCTTCTCTGCAGAACTGATCAGGTCAGCCCCCAAACTGTACTGGTACTTGGGGTTATTCCTCCCCAGGTACAGGACCCTACACTTGCCTTTGTTGAACCTCATGAGGTTTCTCTCCACCCAACTCTCC
This sequence comes from Lepidothrix coronata, assembly GCF_001604755.1. Taxonomy (NCBI): domain Eukaryota; kingdom Metazoa; phylum Chordata; class Aves; order Passeriformes; family Pipridae; genus Lepidothrix; species Lepidothrix coronata. Next base: position 138,621 of record NW_016690181.1, read on the forward strand.
AGCCTACAAAGGTCCTGCTGAATGGCAGCACAGCCTTCAGGTATATCAGCCACTTCCTCCAGTTTTGTATTATCAGCAAACTGGCTTAGAGTACATTCTATCCCTTTGTCCAGGTCATTGATAAACAAGTTGAGTAAGACTGGACCCAGTATTGATCCTTGGGGAACACCATTGACCACAGGCCTCCAACTGAATTCTACCCCACTGACGATGATGCTCTGAGCTCTGCCATTCAGGCAGCTCTTCATCCACCTCACTGTCCATTCGTCTAACCCACATTTCCTGAGCCTACCTATGAGGACATTATGGGAGACAGTGTCAAAAACCTTCCTGAAGTCAAGTAGACAACATCTGCTGCTCTCCTCTTATTGACCCATTCTGCCATGCCATCGTAGAAGGCTATCAGATTGGTCAAGCATGATTGACCAATGGTGAATCCATGCTGACTATTCCTGATGACCTTCTTTTCTTTTACACACTTGGTAATGACCTCCAGAATTATCTGTTCCGTCACCTTTCCTGGGGTGGAGATAAGGCTGACCAGCCAGTAGTTTCCCACATCCTCCTTCTTGCCCTTTTTGAAGATGGGAGTAACATTAGCTTTCCTCCAGTCATCAGGTACATCTCCTATTCTCCATGATTTTTCAAAGATGATGGAGAGTGGCTTAGCAACAACATCTGCCAGCTCCCTCATCACCAGTGGGTACATCCTATCAGGGCCCATGAATTTATGGGTGATAAGTCTACCTAGCTGATCTCTAACCCAATCTTCTATGATGAAGGGGAGGCCTTTCTCCAGATTTCTTCTCTTACCTCTCAGGTCTGGGATTCCTGATGGCTGACCTCAGAAGTAAAGACTTCCCAGACTCATTTCCAGCATACTCTAATGATGTTCCTATAGACCTCTGGTGTAGCCTGTTCCTTTTTCCACATCCCAGCTCATCCATGCAGGTCTCTTTCACTCTTTGCCTAATTTCTTGCTCATGGGAATACACTGGTCTTGAGCTTGGAAGGTGTGATGCTTGAATATTGACCAGCTCTCTTGGACCCCCTTCAATTCTAGAACCCTATCCCATGGGATTCTTCTAAATAGGTCTTTGAGGAGGTCAAAGTTAGCTCTCTGGAAGTTCAGGGCTCTGGTCCTGCTTACCAATTTGCTTCCTCCATGCAGGATCCTGAGTTCCACCATCTCATGGTCACTGACTGAATTGAGGTCCTTGAAGGCTTGGCCTTGCAGCAGCAGTACATAGTCTGTGCCACACACCTTGTCATGCACAGATATGCCTCCTCCTGGGGCAGTTCCCAGAGGTCTAAGCCGACCTGGTGGGGGGCTGCCCAGCCAGGTGTGCCCCACAACCTTCGTACTCACTGGGAAACCCTGCCAAAGGTATAGGAATTGGAAACATAATGCAAAACTTGGGGTAAAACTCCAAGAACTTGGTTTTGGATAAAACAATGAATTTTAATGTAAATTGCATTTGAATGTCAAGATTTAAATGTGGATTTCAAGAACACAACTTGGAGACGTGTAATTTTGCAAAAATGTCAGGAAAATTATTAGTTGAGGAATAACTCAAAGACACTTACAACAAGGAATAAAGTGGCCTGACTGTGTTTGTTCTTTCTGCATCATTATGATTATTAGTAAGGTCATAAGAATATTTAAAATGTGTATTAAAAATTCTCTCCCAGCATCAATCAGTTATTGTTTCCTGTAGTGCTCTGGAACTTCAGGCTAATTGAGAACCTCCCTCAAATAATTTTTGGCTCATTCTTTCTTCAAACAAAATTGATTAATTTTGCTATAACTTTTCAACTGTGATTAGCAACACAGGGAAAACATATATCTAATGTTGTTACAGTTTGCTTTTGCATCACTGTATGAAAGTTGGGGAAGTTTGTTCCACTAACACTGTAGGTGGCGTAGAGCCAGACCAGGACCATGGAATTGGAGGTTCATGATCCCTTCCTTGCTCATAATACTGTATTTACAGTGTTGCTTTCCATACTAGAGCTTGTATCCTTGTATCCTGCTTGTAGCCAGGATACCAGACACGCCCAACTCCTTAGACAGTGAGTCTTCACTTGAGTGAAAAAAAATCAAGACTCTCTAGGTTTGCCTGTTTTAGTTGCTTGGGTCTCACCATCTCTTGATTGACAAAGACAGGAAACACTTCAGAAAGAGAAACAGTAAAGCTTTGTTGATGAACTGCAAACAGTATCACAGGCTTTTTGTCTCTTACTTGGGTTAAATGCCTCCCTTGAAAAATCTTTCAGTACTCCCAGATTGGTCATCTGCACCGGTGGAAAGCTGTACATCTAGGCTTCAGGAGTGTGGATTTGGAGCAAGTGGAAATTGTCTTACCCATAGGGCTCCTGCTCATCTCAGGGTCATAACTCAGGAGACAGAGATGAACTCCAGACCATTTGACATACTTTAGCAAGACACTCTGGATTCCTGCTGGCCAGCAAGAGGCTTGCCACATGGATCAATGGGGAGTAAGAAAGAACAGGGGTTTACATAATTTTTTATACCACTCTTCAATTCCTACAAGCCGCACTGTTTCATCTTCTTGGCTTGATACTTTTGACCAGGAGAAGGCAGCTTATGACTAATGAATGCACCAAGTTTTTGCATCAAATCTCTCTGAAAGCCAGGTGCTATCTGATCTGCATTACGGAAGACACTGACCGCAAGATTTTGACAGGGGAATTTTCACTGTGGTGATTGCTCACCTCTTAATTCCAGGTCCTTACAAAGTACCAGCTGATACCTTGGTGCGATGGCCAAAAGGGTGTTGTGCCCACCGCTGTACAGGTCCTTCTGTACCAAAGGGCATAGTTTGCAGTGCCTCCCTGTCTGGTTTCCCCTTGGAGCAAGGGAACATCTGTCTGATCCGCACCCAACAGGCCAGGTATCCTCAGCCTCCTCAGCTTACCTGCCAGAAGACTGCAGCTGTGGTGTCAGTGTGCTTCATGGCAGGCCCCCATCACAGCCGGGCCACCAGCTGTGTGCTCCAATGGACCCAGCATCATGGTCATCAGTCATCTAGTGAGCATAAAAGGGCCACATCTGCATGGTGCAGCAGAACACTACAGGGCATGTGCTGCCCAGCACTGCTGTAGCAGAGGGGTGGCAGATGTCTTTTCTCCTCTGTTCAATTTTGAAGAGTCCTCAAAAAACACATAGGCAGCACAATGATAGGATAAACATCACAGTACCTGACCCCTTTGGCCCTATGCCAGGCTTTTGTGCTGTGGAATCACAGATATAAAGCTAGGCTGATTCTTCCATGCTCTCTATGGTGCCCTGGGGAACAGTCGATCTCGTGGAGTTGCAGAGCTGACAGTCTATTGCTTCGGAGCACTTACTAATCCACCTCATTTTAAAAAGGATGGCACTGTGCATGGTGGCAGGTTTATCTTATTACAATTTTCCTTTTGAATACAGCAAGGATTGACATTATGAAAGCAGAGTTAGCCTGTCTTCTCTCCCAAGTGAAGATAAATGGCATCATTAAAATCAGACATCATGTATCATATATGTTATAAATAATACCTAGTATTGAGGTAGTAACTTAATTTTAAAGACACACATACACACAAATCCATATATCTACATCTCTCTTTTCTGTCATATTTCATCATTGTACTAATTAAAAGGAGCCTGCTATACTATTTTTAGCTCAGCAGTCTCAGCCTAGCTGTTTAAACTACTGTAGTTTTCCATCTGCTTTAGAAATTATTTAATAATCAGATAGACAGAAGCTTAGTTCTCATAAGCTGAGATGATCCTTCAGGGCCAAGAGAGAGGGAAAATATATCTTAATGAGTACATTTAGGGGAACCACTGCTGCTTTTGTCTCACAAAGGAAGCCACCAAGTCTCTGCCTAACTTGTGCTGGTAGCCATTTACATTTAATAAAGGAGGAAACAGGAGGGAGTTCCTTTGTTACATCTTGAGTATTATCTCTAAAAGCAGCAATGGGTACTCCAGCAATAACAGGGATTAAACTTATAGATACCAGCTTCAACAGGTAACTTAGGTAACAGGTAACTTAACTGGGCCATAATACGCAGACTTGAATTCAAACTTTCCTAAAATGGTTATATTTCAAGGAAGGAATTTCCCTGTAAGAAAACAGGTGTTAAAATTTCTGACTCAGTATCAAGGTGGTGACTCAATGCTGAGATCTCTGTCTTTTATTCCCAGATGACATTTCTTTAAGAACAAAAGGCACACACACACACACATTACCACTTTTGAGACGATCAGAGTTCTCAGTCTTTGTGCTTTAAAGGACAAGAGAGTGGACAGACCAGTGATCTATTGTTTAGGCAGAATTTTTACAAATTCTGGCTGAACTGACTGCTGTGGGACACCATTAAGCATTACGTTCCTGGACTGAAAATGGTCTTTACCTGAAGAAAGCAAAGAAGCTCTTGAGTGTCTCTTCCACTGTCTGATGACAGAGAGAAGACTTGCACAACCTGGGAGAAGGGAGAGGCATTTGCTCTCCGGAGCCCCTTATGAAACTCAGCCCAAGTGATGGCAGGACCTGTCAGCTCTGGACAAAACCAACAATGTCAGCCAGAGAGTGCTCCACAGGACTGTGGAGGGCAAAGATGCAAATGCCAGACTTCTGGTTGGATATTGGAGTCTGTGGGAAATGCCTTTCCCTGTGTTTTCCCTGCTTCCTTCCTCTAGCTATAGTGGTCCAGCGCAGTGGAAGTGTGATGTGCACAGGCTTGCAATGGCTGCCTGCAGCTTGCATGTGATACAGTACAGGCTGTACTTTATATTTCATCATTTACACAGTCTATAAAGAGTGTAATACTTAACGGGAAAAGCAGCCATCATGATAAGTCCTAGAGGAAATGTGAGTATGTAGTGAGACTGAAAGACTTGGGATATTTTATTTTAAAGTGAGCATACTAGAAGACATCAGATACAGAGGAGAGATGTGGTGTGAAATGTATCAAGGAGTTAGGTATGAAGAAGAACAAAGCTTTTCCAAGTGGTAAATTCTACTCAGTGCTGAAAGAGAATAAGGTGAAAGATGAGATGGTCTGTGTTTGAGCTGTGTGGGAAGTTGACTGTAGATTAAGAATGTAAGAATGAAAGTTTTCTAATGACTTTTATTTAAATAATCTTGGACGTTATGAATGGAACATTGTGTATGGGACAGCAAGTCAATGAAGACTGAAGATTGTCTCAGTTCCCAAGCACAGGTGAATAACTGAATCAACAGATTCCTCCAGCTTCATTAAACATAGGAGGCAGAGGTGCAGTAGTCAGGAGAAGCTGGTAAGCAGGAGCTGCTGTAGTCCTTGCTGCAGCCTGGTAGTTTTATATTCTCATCCAGAAGCATTGCAGGCAAAGTCCCACATTACATCCTTGATGGCTCTGGAGCCAGCACCCCACCTTGGTTTCTCATGCAAGGATGACTTTTCCAGAAACAGGAATAGGGCTGGAGATCGTGTATTCAACTTATTTGTCATGCTCAGTGCCCAGGATGCTTTCAATCTGGAGACTAAAATGCCCTCCTCCTTCTTGCAGTGAGGCAAACTTGCATTTCCATGGTAGCATTTCCTCTGCTTTAGTTTTCTGCTATGTTTTGGTAATTTTGTATTGAACAATTCTTGTTTCAGGACTGTAAGTGCATCTCAGTTCAGTGTTCAGAAATCCGAAGTCGCATGTTTAGTTTCAGTTCCATATATATCTGCTCATTTGCATTAGACAACTATGAAAGCCTTAGTGTCTACCCTGACTGCCTGGCTGTCCCTTTCTTGATGATCTCAGTAGTCTCCCATCTCCATGTTATCTTTGTTCTTCCCTGCTGCCACTTCCCCATCTTCCTGATCATGAGCTTGATCCCTTGGCCACTGCTACTGCCTCATGCTGGTTTTTATGTCCTCTTGGTTTGTCTGCTGTTGGATCAGAGTCCAAGTCACACTCAGTCTTATTCTTAATTCATGAGTATGGTGTCATGCACTTGAAATGTGTTGATGGGATCTTATCTTTCTCAGGTGAACTGTGTGATATTTTGCACAGCTGTATGTCACTGTGATGTATTATAAATAGTAACCATGAATGGAGTGAAGAAGGCATAAGGCTAGAGAAAGAATTGCTGCCTGATATCATCTTTTTAACTGGTTCCTTGATAATCTCATAAAACTGTCATATATTTACCAGCTTTTCCACTTTTTCACTTTCCCAGATCTACCAGCTTGCATAAATAGATAACAGCATTTGAGGGCAGGGAAAGTACTCACAGCCTGCAATACAATAAAGACAAAGGTTGGAGCCATTATTGGTAGAAAATAGTGGCTGAAAAACTGGAAACTATAAAAAGGTCATATACTGAGATGCTGGTAAAGTGGCTATCAGAACAGACAGCTAGCAGGGAAGGATACAGGAATGGATTCCAAAGTTTCTTAGATTTGGCATCAAGAAAAGACATCTGGGAAAAGGGTTATTTTTATCTTTGGAAGATACTTTACTTTAAAAGAAAATGCGCTTGCTCCACTACTCTGGTCATTAACAAATACTGGCTTTTACTGAGAAAAGGAACTTGCATTACTTAGGTGACAAAAAGCATCAGAATGTACCCAAAGCATAAAGAAGATTCAGCCAATGTTTGCAGCCTGTTGTCCAATTGTTCTCTGATGTGTGATAACTAGTCAGTGTCCACACCCAGCGCCGTGGAGGACCGGGAGCATGGCCTGCACAGGGCATGTATTCACTCATTACTGCATGCTTGAATACATCCCATCTATTCTTGGTATCATCATAGTACCCTTCCTAGTTTGGTAAGTGGTAGGCTGCATGTATTACATGTATGCTATGTAGTCTGTTCTATATACAGAGGCTCCTTTAAAAGATGAGTATTCATTGCTTTTAGTGGGTAAGTTATTCTTCACTTCCCTTCCTAAAACACTGCTGTATAATGCTGCTGGCACAGGATGGCAGCTTCCTTTTGCCCACAGTGGGCAAAGTGGGTGAGTGATCTTTGTGCATACGGTTTGTGAAGTGCTTGAGGATCCTTCTGGATGAAAGGCACTGTACAGAGTTCAGAACATACGTACTATTAATTTACTGTATTTCAGTCAAGCCACACACAAACTCTTGAAGATAAAAGTTGGTACATTCCCACTACAGACAGTTCTAGCTGATAGCTGCAGATACTAAGCCACAACCTTAGCAAGTAGTTTGGTGGGTAGGATATGCTTAGCCCCTCCTGTGATTTCAGCCAAGTTTATTCTGATAGTCCAGAGTGGCTTGATATTTCAGTGGTGTTTGTTTTCCTCTGTGCAAGATATTTACATATTTGGCTCTCAGTCATGCTCAAGGCAGTTGAACAAATGGAGTCCTTTGCACAGAATTGCACCCTGCCTGAGAGCCAGACCAGCAACATACAGTTAGGGCATTTTCTGAGGTGGCTTGAAAAAAACAGTCTGCTACACCATTGTATATTGGCTGCAGTAATCCATCTGCACCTCTGTCTTCCTGTTTGTTTGACAAAGGGAGGAACAGGTCCTGGATCTGCAGTCCATAGGCAACTTCAACTAATGCCAAAATTGGCTCACTCTCAGATACAAGGAGCCCAGACTGCTCCACAACCGAAGAGGATCTTCCTCGTGGTGCTGGTGGGGTAGTAGAGGAGAACTCCAGCCATTATGAAGCTGTACTAGGACTGGGTGAATACAGAGGTCTTGGTTTGTGCCATATGCAGTGGTGTACTGGTATTTCTCAGAGCAAAGTGCAATGCCTCGCTTAGGAAGTGTAGGAAATCCTCACAATATAAAATGGGAATAGATTATACTGGTTTTAATTGGACTGCAGTTCTAAACTGTTCCCATAAGTGATATAAGCTAGAAGAGGAAAAAGCAATATCAATTGTGGGAACCTTACTCACGATGGTTGAGCTTCACTGTGATCAGCAGTAACGGTGAGAAGCTCATGTAACATGTCAGTCAAGCCTTAGGAGTGGGGCCCACTCTGCAGGAGTTTGGGGATAACTCATGGGACCGTGCTGCCAAGAATGGGCAAGCATCCCGCTTGCAGGGAGCATCCACTCCCCTGCTTACCTTCTACAGCCACTTTGCAGCTCCTGCTTTTAGTCTGTGTCAGGGTGTTGTCCACCATATTTTGTGTGTTAATTTATGTTACTTATGTTTGTAGTTTATGTGTCTGTGTTTATTTTGTGTTAACTAAGTTATTTTCCTGTATTGTTTATGGTTTTAATTCTGTTTCTTATTTAACTTCATTAATATATGTTATGTTTATCTTAAGTTTGCAATGTATATTTTAATGGAAAAATCCAATAAAAGAATATTTTTAAAATGGCACGAAAATAAAGTTTCCCCAAGATCTGCAGTCTAATATAACATTGAAAACCAAACAGTGCTGGTAGGAATAGGGCCATGGCAATCTCTTTCTTCAGAAATAAAATGTAGTTGCAGGACATTGTCTGCCCATTGCTAGATTTCTTGTAGTATGTTAACTAAAAGGTAGGAAAACTGAGCAGTTCTGTCACTATGGGAAAAAACTCAGATTGAAGCTGATGGAATTAGGATTTGCTCATCTCCAGTGAAGATGCAGACTAGCCCCAGTTCTCTGCTGAGGGTCTTACAGAGGGATGGGGCAACAGTGCTCCCCAGGAGATGGCTTCCCCTTCAGGAAGGTGATGCTTCTGGCTGGAGCAGATTGGGCAGCAGACTGGAAAAAGGAGAGCCCTGAGTGCAAAACAGGGGTATAAAGCAAGAAGTGGAGCCATCTATAGCAGACAAAGTCCCAAGATGTTGGGTGGAAAGCGTGGAGCTGAGCAGTCAGCATGAAAGCACTTTGGTCAGTATTGGCATGGCTAACAGCAGCCTGTTCTGCTGTACCGTGCCTACTCTCCCCCAGTGCTGCAGCCACAAAGCTCTTTATGAGATAAATCCTGCCTGGGAGTTCAGGTAAGTTTTTGATGACATGCATGGGAGTGCTGGCTTATGCATGCTGGTGGGGGTGAATGTCTGCATGCTAGGTTTAGGAACTGTGCTGTGCTGGGCAGAGCATGTTAACATTGTGCGAAGCCATAGGCACCGGAAAAAATGAAACCTTCCATTTAAAATTATTTTTAAAAGACAGTTCCCAGCCTTTGCCTTCTCTCCAAACTCTGCAAAGTGCTAGTTTTGGTAGATACAAGTGAAGAGCACAATGGAAACTCTAGTGGCTCATACAGGAGGTTTGAAAGGAGTGCAGTCTCCTTTTTGTGTCAAATCCCGGACACTTTTTTTTCCTCTTACTTGGCTTCTTGCCTGTGTTAAATTGCTGAATTTTACTTCATTAAAATAATTGCTGATTGCATTTTACACTTTAGTTTAGTAACTGCTCAGCACAGGCTCAGCCATTAAAGATGCTAACCATCTCCTGTGACCTACAGGTTAATCTTTATTTCACTGAGCCTCAGTGAGTCCTGATGGTCCACAAATGCTGAGGTGCAGTCCTCTGCCTGACATGTATCCAAGCAGTAGGATGGGCCACATACTTGGACTCAGATTCCGAGGGACAATTTCATTAGGTTTATTAAGAATTACCTGATGTTTTCTTTAGATTATTCCAGTTCAGATTTTATACTGCCTTTAAAAACTGAGGCTCCTGTCATGCTGGTGTTCAGGAGCAAAAAAATATCACTGATTCAGCTGCATAGAGAAAACTGGAAATTACTTTGCCTGTAAGCTGTGTAACAGCTCAGCTGCTTGCAGGACATGAGAGAAAAGAAAGCCTTCCTGCATCCAAGACGACACACAACATATGCTGTACAATATATGCCCTCCTTCTTGTGTGTGCTGTTTGAGCGACAACAACCTGGGCTTTTAATTGTCGTAACCCTAATTAGTAGTGGCAAATATTTTGGAACTGGAAGACTGGGGATTTCTTTATAAGATTTAGACCCCATGTAAAAAGTTTACTCCTTATATCCACTCTAATCTTTCCTTAAGTTATTCAGCATACACATCCGACAGAGTAAAAGCACTGAAGTGTGGTGAGCTTGAGATCATTTGCTTTCCAAATCCCCTGCCAGCACAGCTTAGATGAAAATTCTCCTGGAAACAAGGCAGTTGTTGACATTTTTTTTTTCAGTGGGGAAAGAAGAGGTAGAAATATGGGGGCAGCCACTGGTTTCATGCTAAACTAAGACACATGGAAGGAAAAAGTAATTTATTTTGGTTGAACCTTTTTAAAGAAACCAGGGGTTCTTTGTGCCATACTTTCATATAGTAATAATCTGAAACATTCTTGTTCTGTCAGAGATGTCCCCAAGGGAATTCCATCCTGGATCTGAACTTTTTTTGCCTGTATTTCACCTAACTATGAGCTATTTTAGACATCTCCAGCTTCTCAGAGTAGCCTTTCACCTGACTGACTCAGGCACTGACACCATGCCAGCCTCAGGGAAGGGTTGTTTGATCACAGACAATGCAGGGGTGTGTCTCACCTCTGCCGTTTTGAGGTGAACACCAGCCACCTTCTCCGGGTTACCTGGATGCCTCTTTTCTGGACACTAAGCAATGACACTAAGGCATGTTGTTGCCATCCTGGACTCTTTGGCTGTGGACACCCTCCTGGCAAGTGGAGGCAGGTAGGTTTGGAGATACTGGGGAGAGTGCTGGCTGCCTGGGGAGAGACCCATTGCCCCATCCCAAAGGAGACGTTGTGTATGCTACACTTTGCTTTCCTCAGATAGCACAAACCTTTTGTGTCTCTTGATGGGCTTTGTGCCTTAGAAGCCCTGGAAGGCTAAACCTGAAACAGAGATGCCATGGACTAGCCCCTCAACTGGTGTAAATCAGTTCTATGAAAGCAACTGAGTCATGTTGATTTATATCAGCAGGTCGATCACGGATCCTATCCAGCTTTTCCACCTGTAACAAAATGTTTTGCTCCTTTCTTGTTCATTTTAGTAACAGGAAACAGGTACTAGTTTTCCTAATGAAATGCTGTTTTTTTCTGATCCTCTTCATTTTTATTTTAATGAGGATGTCTAAGGTGAGGAAAACCCAAACCAGACACCTGCATCCCACCTGCCTCCAGCCCACAGATACTCATATTGCTCAGACCCATGCTGTGAGGCTGACACTTGGCCCTGCCTTTGGTTGAAAGAAAATCCTCTATATCAGTATGCCTATAGTTGTGTGCTGAACATTACACTTACAGTCCAAATGCTTTTGTAGTCAAAAATGTCACAGCATTAATCCATCTATGCAATTTCAGGGATCCTTTTGCCATCTGTCTTAGCACAGAGGTGAACACAACAGCCAAGCAGACAACATTGCTGCCTGCTTCTTGCTGTCTAAAAACAGAGCTTCTTGCACCCATCTGTTTGCATGTCCCTGTGCACAAGGCTGTTCCCTGGAACAGTTATCCTCCCAGACAGACGGGCTTTGCACTGGGGATTCATCCCAGCCTGCAGGCGGGAAGTTTGCTGCAGTTCCCAGGGTAACGCCTTTTCCATGAGATGGGGAGCTGCAGATGGAGGCCACTGTCTTTCCCTGCAACGGGAAGCAGTTTCCACTGGGAAACCCATGAGCAAGATTTTGCTCTGCGCAAACCGCAGGCATTTGCTTTGTTTCCAACCCACCACCTTCTCCAGGAGTCAGCTGTCCCCTGTCCTCAGCCTGGCCCACCACCAGCATTTCCCCCTTCCTGCTTTGAAAACATGCATGTTGAAATGGGGGCTGGATGTGGAACAGTGTTTGCTCCTCAGCCCTGCCGGACCCTGACGCAGGGAGCTGGCATAGCCCCAAGCCACCTGCCTGTGAGAAGATAACAAGAGGAGCTGCCTGTCACAGATTAGTTAAGAGTCTGACTGAATAGTCATTATATAAACCTGAGGCTTATTTGTTTATTTTTTCCTAAGGAAATATCCAAATATTGGTGGAAACTAACTTTTTTTTCTAAACTCAGCCATGTTATTCTTCCAGGAATTAGCACACACATCTTTACCTTCTTCTTCCTACAAATGGGATTTAGGAACTGATAATTCACACTCTGTCTGGTATACCAGACACTCTCTGTCTTGTAATTCCTTAACAGCAGCAAAATGACAGCCACAGTTGTAGCTCCCCAGGCACTGCCACGTTGCCCTGCAGAAGACTTGGTCACCTCCTAGGATAGCACTGGGCCGAGCTTCACAAAAGTGCATTTAAAAATAAGAATAATCAAGAATTTGATTTATAGTGAAAAAAAAAAAAGGCATGCATATCTTAAATGGCAGTGGTTCTGCAGTGTTTGCATAGCTCTGACCATTCCTATGCCAAGCCCTGTGTGTGAGGCACAGACTGTGGGTCTCTCGTCCCAAGCAGGACAGTCAGAATGATAACAGTGTTTCCAGCAGCTGATTGCTGATGTACAGAAAGCAGACAGATTAGGCCACGTGTGTTTGTGCGTCTGAGTAAATTATCTGGTGAAAGTCGCACATCTGAGTAATGAAATGAGGCTTCTGTAGGGAACTGATACATCCTCCTGGAACAGCCCTAAAGGGAAAGAGATTAGAAATCAAAGGGAGGTGGGAAGTGTTTCTTTTTTCTTAGAGTGTTAACTTGTTAAAAAAGACTTATTTCAAATGACCTGCTAATTTTTGCATTTCAGATTTTGTCGACATTTTGCACATACTCATTTTCACTGTATAATCTGTTTCTCTTGCTCTTTTTGTGTCTCTTTCTTTGAAACAGCAATTAGTAAGACTTCCTATTGCAAAAGAAATCTTGGCTAAATATAGTAATGAATGGGAGGTTGTTTAAGAGCTCCTAGGTATTCTACAGCTCTCTGGTATTCCACAGCTCTCTGGTATTCCCTGAATGTTTATTTCAAGCGAGACTTTCTTCCTTTAAGAAAAACATCATTCTTCAAGAGGAAAGCCCACCAAAGAAACACAGCAACTGGTGCAATATCTGAGACAATTTTTCACTGTTACATCAGTAATTGCAAAGCCATCAGTATCCCTATGGGGATATACCCTTCCTGCTGTCTGCAAATTGAGAAGACTGGCTATAGGTCCTCCTTTGCTCCTAAAAGCAGGCACTATATGGCTTAAGCCAGTGAAGGGGTTCAGATGTGCAGGTGACCTTCTCCCTGGTCCTTGGTCCCACCAGTCAGTGGGAAAGCTCAAGAGGATACCAGCAGGGCATGAGCAAGGCTGCCATGGCCATGGTCCTGCCTTGGTAGCTTGGAGGAGACCACAGGGAGGGCAGGGAAGCCAGGCAGGAGTGAACAGGCACCGACCCAGGAGAAAAGAGACCAAGGAATGGGCAAAGATGAATGGCAGCAGGGCAGGAACATGCTAAGGTGTTTCTGAAATTACTTTTTTCCTAGATCTGTTTCTGATGGACACTGTGCAGGTGGTACTGATTCACAGGCTGTGGAAAGTTCATCCCAGCTTTCACCACAGCCTTAGTTGTGCATCACTCCCCAAGCTGGGGTAGTGCTCTGCACCAGCAGGACAGCACTGGGCAGGACAAGTAGCAGCAAGAGCAGCACAGGGCTTTGCTTTCACCAGTTCCCATGTAACTGGAGAAAAGAAATATCTTCACTAGACAGTGTCTCAGGGCACAGCCTTGTGAGCTTGATAGCAATAGCCACTGGACATCACTAGGCACAACCCCTCCTTGCCAAACCACCTGCCTGGGGCAAAACAACAGGCACATGAAATGCTGGGGGCAGGCTCACCCCACAGCGATTGCCTCCCTGTCAGCACGGCCTTGTGCCCTGCTCTGAGGGAAGGCCCCTGCTCCTCACTCTTGGACAAACCATCCTACAGCATCACTCACACCTCTGGATCTCTTCTGTCTTTTTGTCCCTCCCTCTAGGGAAAGTCTCTGGCGAGCAAGCGCCTCACAGGCCTGATGCAGTCCTCCTGACATCTTCTTCAGCCAACCGCCCCGTGGGAGAGACATCTGGGACCGCTGCTGGGGACGGGGAATTTCAGGGAGAGCAGTCCCCTGCAGGGGAGAGAGCCTGAGTGACTGGAAGTGGAGAGCCACATGCCAGGGGAGCACCTCTCTTCATAGTTTACACCTACACTTTCCTGCCTGCACAGCTCCGTAAGGACCCCGAGCTCTGTCCAGGTACTTTGTTTCGAACCGAGGTTTGGAGGAGCACACTTCACTATACACAGGAGGTCGACAAGGCAAGGGTTTGTTGTCTCATTATTTAAGGAAACAGACCCAACCACAACTAGGAGAAAGAAGAGCTGAGAGATATCAGTATTTTTATGCATCTCCTCTCTCCCTGGCACAAACATGACTGTAATAGATGGCTCCACAATCTCACTTGCTCCCTTTCTTGTGGCCGTCTGGATCCAATAAAATATCTGCTGGAAGCTGCTTCTCCTGCTTACAAAATCTCAAATGCATTTCTCCTGCAGATCCATTGACTTTAACTTTGTTTTTCTTTCCTATGTTTCTCCTCCTTTAAAGCAATGAAAAAAAAAAGGCATTATTTAAGTTCATCACTCATTTCTATCCAATAGCATGTAGCATGTCCAGAGATGATGGCCAGATCCTCAGCTGAAGTCAGGAGAGCAGGAGTGGTTTTCATCACCTAAGGATCTGGTCCATTAAGTCAGACTTTGATACTGGTACAAATCCTCTGATGTCAGCGGAATCACTCTGCATGTGTGCATAGTGCAAATGTGATCAGACTCTGCCTGATGCTCAAAAGTCATGTTTTAGATGTGCAATGCACACACAAGTACACACACACATACACACACGCGCGGTATTTTAAAGTGAGTTGGTTTATATTTTATTTAATTTTCTATTTATTTAAGGTTATGCATACTTAATCAGTGATAGATGTTCAAGCTTTACTCCAAGCAGATCAAACTGGACTCCAGCTCCAATCACAGAGGGCCAAAATCTGCTCACAAGTATACATGGAAAGGCAACTCTGATGTGGGCAGATGTCAAAATTCAGTCTACAATGAGGAGGGAATTGATGGAGACTGGACCAGCAGAAGGAGGGTGTTAATGGGCAGGGCACTGGGTGCCAGGTGACCCTTCCTAAACAGCAGCACACCCAGCTGTGATATCATGCTCAGATAACTGACCCTGCTGAGAAGCATCATTCTGAGTATGAAGAGCTTCCACTAAAACTCATCTGACCTACAACCCATCAGTGCAACAGCAAACCCAGTAACTTTTTTCAAATTGTTGGGAGTATAGAGGTTAGGATGAGGACAGAACTGAAGTGACTTTAATAAAAAACCCACTTATACTAGCTACAGATAGTAAAATGGCCTGCATTTACATACTGTTTATTGTCTATATATGAAAATTTCAAGACTTAGTGCCACAAAATCTCCTGTATTTTGCAAGCAGTTCAGATGTAAAGCATATGTGAAACAAGACGTTTCTTGGTCTTCTTCTCTCATGCCAAGGCAAATTGGCTTTTTGTACAGGTGGTAGAAATTGCTACATGGCTACAAGTCTGCATTCCTACCTAGGCAAACCCATCTAGCTAAGTAGACAGCTGGCTATTGACAACATTCTTCTGAGGCAAGTATTATTCTAATGTCTAAGGCCTATGTATGCACAAAAACATGCCAGCATAGTTTCTCTCAGAAGAAGGAACTTCCCTCTTTACCTATGAAAGTTCTCATTCTGATACCTCTTTTTTTTTCCCCAGAAAACTTCTATTATCAGTTATACCTAAGATCCATACACCTGCATGAATGTACAGTAGAATATTGAGTATGATGTTTGTTCTTTACACATGCCTATACCTTAAGAGCCTGCTATCTGAGGCCTTCAGTCCAAATTCATCTTACACATCCTTACATACATGACATGTGAGTTCCAGGACTTCAGAACCGCTGTGGATGTGCCTGGACATTCTTGTGGTGCTCTGCCTCTGAAGGAGACATTTGGTTCCCTCCAAATTGTCACTTAGCTCTTTTTGCAGGACTCATTTGTCCTCTGTTGTTCACCCAGCCAAAGGGTCCCCTCAGGAAATAGCAGGTCCTCATGTAAAAGGCTCACTTGTCCATTCATGCATATTCATACATGTGCCCTTAGTCATCCTTAGGAAAATGCAGAGGTTAGCTCTCCTCAGAGCCTTTCAGATGGTGTTTTCGTCTCTGTCAAGCCCGCCATTACCATGCATCACTGGGGCTCTGTAAACCAACAGCTGCTCGAACTCCGCTTCCAGTGTTGCCCAACCTCTGGGCATTTCCCATGGGAGGTCTTCTTGTGAACCTTCAAAGTGGTCTGCAGAGCATTCCTGAGCAAGATGTACATAGCAAGCATGAAACTCTGGTATGTAGCAAGGGATAGTAAAGTGTTACCAGGGGATCTCTGCTATGCTGATAGAGTTCTTGACACTGGAGAGGTCATCTCCTGGGGGAAGGATGGGGTAGCTCTGTGGAGGTACTCCTCAGTTTCCTGCAGCTTTGGGGCACATGTGGGCAGGACTGGAGGATGCAGGCAGGGGATGGGACAGGTGGAAATTGAGTTATGGTCCATGCGCAGGGAGCAAAAGTGCCAGAATTTAACTTGGAGATGTGCTGCTGCCCTGTGAGCAAAGCGCCCTGTTCTGTCTCTTGGCTTCATTCCTGCAGGATGGTCATGTTGGCTGCCACAGTATTTTGCCTATGGGGAATATTCTGTATTTGAACAGTTGAGTGCAAGGAGGGAATTCTTAGAGATGCAGAGAGCATGCATATGGGTGTGCATCAGGGGGCCTGGATGCTGAACAGCTTGCCATCTAAATGCACACTCGTGCAAGCTAATCTGCTCAGTAATGGCTAGCTGAGCGGACAGAGCTGCATATTCCCTAGAGGGAAGAAAGCTCTGCTCCTCATTTCCTGACTAAATTTCTCCAAAACAAACATGCAAGTAGACAAGACCTTTTCCTGGGAACACATATGAACTGTTCTTTTACATCACATATGGTGATACTAACATGTAACTACTTCCACATGAACCGCATCCTTGAATTACTGCTTTTTAATGACATTGCTTATTCCAAGTGATCTTAGTCTTGTACATCCAACAGTATCCCACTGAGCATTGCAAGCAGTAATCTGCTGCTTAGTAAGTGTCTCATGTCTTCCAGCTACCTCATCGGGTTGAAGATGAGTTAGGAAATCAGCTTTCCACCTCTGTTTATGTTCTAAATGGCACTGTTTCATGGAAAGACAGTCTGGAAAGCTTTTACAATGTCCATGCAGTGCAAGAGAGTTACAAAGCTTCCCATACTTACAGGACTATGGCTGTGAAATATGGCTGTACACTGTTATTTGGATAATAGAGTATCCAGAGTATTTGTGGCTATTGTTGCAAAACCCAGGACAAGCACTAGGGAGCTTTGACAAGCCTGTGCAGACAGCATTAGGCTAAAGCAAATGGATTAATGTACTCTCAGTATAACTCAGCACTAAGATCCCATAGAGTACTATAATAAAATGGTAGCAGGGCAGCCATAAAAAGTGACAGTAAGCTGACATAATAATACCAGAATAAATGTAGCAATAAGGTAACACAGGCCGCTGCAGTAAAGTAGCATTTTGATAATGCAGCAATAAGACACAACAGGATGCTGCAGTAAATTAGTTTGGGGAATAAGGCAGTAATAACAGTGTGTGTGGACAAACAGTGGTACATTTTACCAGGTACTGCAGCAATAAAGATAACACATGATGTCCTAGTAATAAGTTACTACAGTAACAACAACATGATGGACTGTAAAGTTATATCAGGATGCTTCCATGCTGCAGTCAAATCCTGCAAGAGGTGGTAGAGAGACAATGAAGACAAAATATACCCCATTTTGGACTGCAAAACTTGAATCGGTTTTCTGCACAATTATCTCAGCAATACCAATCCTCTCATTCCCCACTTTCAAGGAAGCTGAGGCAAGAGTGTTCCCCCATCCAGACTATTATTTTGATCTGAAAATACAAAACTGACTCATTGTCTCTTCAGCCAAATTGTCACAGACTGTGGTGAAGTTCTTTGTTTAGTCCTACTCACGTGAAACCCTGGTGGTTTTGGTAAGTCCTTTGCCTTGGAAAGGATTTGGCTCTCTAATCTTCTGGCATGGGTGATGCTTTTAGCCTAAAATTATTTCTGTTTTGGGTGGGGGAAGGGGAACCCAGGCACAGAACATCTGACTGTACTAGTCTGTTTCCTGAAATGCACAAATAAATTGAGCATCCTGGAAAAGTCTAAGCAACAAGGACCAAATCTGTTCTGTCTGTCCTGCACTCAAGCACACAAGAATAATCCTCCTGGAATCAGTGCAAGCTCCTGATACATCCATGGGTCTAACCCTGTTCTCAGTGCCTCCACCAGAATGACAGAAGCAGTGTGTCTCCTGAAGTTTTATTTTTATAATATTCTCTCCTTTCCTGCTTTTCCATTTTCTTTTTAATTTAACCTCACTTTGTGTATGAAATGGCCTTAGAAAAAATTAGTTTGCTCTAACACAATATGCATCATGGTGGGCAAGGAATAGGTCTGTCCATTTTCTGTCTTTGTACCCTTCAGTACAAAGGGGGTAAACCATTCTGTAAAATAACAACTCAATAATCATCAGGCATAAGGGTTTAGCCAAAGCACCTACATCAACAGCAAGACTTGAATTTCATATGTGTTCTAGATAACAAGATGATCTCCTGCAAAAAGGATGTAAATAGAGCACCACTGCAGACTCTTGACTAGCGGGAGCAGCTCACAGCTGACTGTGGCTCCTGCAGACAATCCCAACAGATACGAGTTTTCTCCCACATCTCTCTGACCCTTTGCACAACAACTTTGCTATCCCTTTATGGGGCTTCCTCTCTCTAGCTGACTGCTCAGTTCAAGTTTGGAGCAGTGCTCTGATACACCTTCGCTTGGCTCTTGCCTTAAACTCCTTGGCTTGCTTTTATTGTGGTTTAATGATTAAGCAGGATTATTTCAGTAGAGCTCACAGTAGGGTAAGATAGGCTAGGTTATCATGATTTTGACTTTTAAGCTGTGAGCAATTTTGCAGCTTCTCGGCACTGTTTATAACCTGAGCCAGAGAACAAGCGAGGTGGCTGCTCAGCAGAACAGTGAGCTGCTGAACAATACACTATCTTCATGCCCACACATACTTTAAAGTTACTGGTGAGGAGAAATGCTTTGTAGTGAGAAAAGTAATCTCACGGCAGGGGAGAGTCAGACCTGATCAACTTTTTCACATGATACAGATTTTGCTTTGCCAGCCCCTAGCATCTGCAAAGCTCATAGCTAAGAGCCAGCAACCTTCTAATCCTGCTGCTAAGCTTTGGAAACAAGCTTTTCAAATGCTGCCTTTACACAGCAAGGCTTGAAGCCTTTTAATGTGAATTTATGGCTAGTGCCACAAGTGTCAGTGTAGTTGCCCGCTATGTTTGCAATAATAAACTCTGGATTCACCCCACACAGAGGATGGATGTTAGTGGGAAGAATTTAGGGATTTACCAATGCATTCCTGTCTGGAGACCCAGAAGACACACTGAAACATCTCATGTGGCAGAGGACAGCTCTGCTGGGGGCAATGGCATTGTTCCTTGGATATTGCTGTCAGCAGAGATAATAAACTGAGCTTCTCTTCCTCATCTTTGGAGACTTAAACAATGCCATCCTTACATAAATAGTAGGTGACAGCTAGCCCTGACCAGCACCTTCTATGGGTAGACTAGAAGTCCTCATGTGGACCAAGATTTCAGTAGTTGTTTCCTTTTGGATCCTCAACAGCATTTCTCACATCCATCCATGTGCAGGTTATTCCTGCATGATACATAGCTTCACAGCCCAGAACCATGGGTGTCTGGTTCTTGCCATGGTTCAGCTGAGCCTCATGCCACTTGGATTAAGGCACACCAGATAAAAATTTCAAGTTATGCTTTATACAACACATAATTTCCCATAAAAGCATCTGGGATTCTAAAATCCGCTCTTTGGGAATTATTTGGGGCCCAACGAGGAACTGTGGGGTTTTCCTCTGCAAGGGAAAACTTCTGAAGGCCTCCTGCCTCGGTGGTGTAATTGAAAGCAGCCAGCACAGGGCAGCGAGCCCTGTCCTTGGGGACTTGCCCATGGTGAGCAGACACTCGCTGCTCCTCCACAAGACCATGTCCCGTTGCCGGCAGAGGTCAAGACCCGGGGAGGGTGGAGGGGAGCCCCGCGGGGGGACGGGCGCAGTGATGGCTGTAGCGCCAGGAGCCGGGCGGTGGGTGGAGGAGAGCTCCAGGGGTCTGTGAACCCCTGCAGCATGAAGGGGGACGGAGCACCACCTGTGGGGCAGCCGGGGCGGGCCGTGGAACGCGCGCACCCCGCGGAACCCGCTGCGACCGCCCTCCCGGCGCGGTGCGAACGTGGCAGTGCCGCCGGGTGGTTCTGGCCTCACACAGGCACGGAGCTGCTCAGGATTCCGACTTGGGACGCTGGCGGGCAGGGCCGGGAGCCAGCTGGCCGGGCTGGGCCGCAGCTGCCCCCGCCGCGGGGAGGGACCGCGCCGGGGCCGGCGCTGCGAGGCCGCGGGAGCGGGGCCCGGATGCCCCCGCCCGCGCCCGCCCCGCCCGCGGGGTTAACTCTTCCCGAGGAACCCTCCAGCCGCAGCAAACACCGACAACACAGGCTGCGCACCGAGCTTGGTGCTTTCTCACATGCCGGGAGGTGCAGAATGCACCTGGTTCCCCTCAGCCCACGTCCACGCTGCTGGCTGCCACGCACTCCTCCGTGACGCTCATCCCTTCCTCTGGCACCAGCACCCTAGGAACGGCTCTGCTCCTCCCAAACAAACCGGAAAGCCGCCCATCAGCGAGGTGTGTGTGCAGCTTCAGAGACAAAGACCTGTGGGTCTCAGGTTTGGAAGGTCCCAGAGCTGAGCGTTATTTGCAACCCAAGCTCTCCTCGGCATCCAGGTCAGCCCATGCACGTTTGCAGAGCCACGAGGTGTGACTGCCAGCGACCCTGCTCGAGGACTGTGCCGATTCCCAGACCTACCTGTGACCCCCGTGCTGTGCCCAGCTGCGGGAGCTCGAGGTCGCTGGGCTTATATCCTTCAGAGCATCTGTTTTCTGTGTGCCATTTGTCTCTGCAGGACTTGTAGTGTTTGCTGGTTTTGCAGGAAGAGACCAGTACGGACCAGGGAAATCAATACCTTCCTCAACTAGATCTCCTGCTTAGTGCAGGTGGGAGTCCGTCTTGGGAATCAGACCGAGTGAGTTGCAATGTGCAGTCCCTTGTCCTGCAGGACAGGCTTATTTGCTATGCTTATTTACCTTCAAGCCATCCTGCAGCTCTGCTCATCTGAGCATCAGTGCTCCTGCACGCATCATGCTCCCAGGACACCACTTTGCCGTTACACTGGATCTTCCCCACATCCCCTCGCTTCAGCATCTGTGGTTCTCAGCTGCCTTTCCATAACTCTTATTTTCCCTGAGCCCCTCTTGGAGAGGTTGGTCTGTGCAACCTATAAAGGGATTGTCAAACTAACATTTCCCTATGTAAGCTGACTGTCTCTTCACTAAAAGAAATACTTGAGGGCTGCCACGTACAAAGCTACTGAGCTCTATATCTGCTCTGAAATTACAAAAGCAGGGGGTAGGAGATGCGTATGTGGTTTGGGCTCACCTCTCTTTGAATCTCAACCCCACAAGTGCAATTTGGCCGTGAGCAGAACTGGCACATCCTGAGCTCAGGCAGTGGCAGCACCTTGGCAAAAAGCAAGTTTGTAGCATTTACCTGAACACGGTATTCAGGACTGTTTGGCCGTGCTGTCACCTCCAGGCAATTGGAATCTCTGACATGATTTTCTTCATGTGTGTCTGTCAGTGCAGCTGCATATTTGTTTATACAGACGGTAGCAGGAAAAGCCTCAAATCCTTCCCTCAGTTGATGGCTGATACCATATGTTAGATCCTCCATTCTGGGGCACAGACAGATTTGGGGCATGGTCTGGCCAATTTAAGCTAATTACAACTTTCTATAATCTAAAGAAAGTTTATCTTGCAAGGACCCTCAGCCAGCCCTGTTCGTACACACACACGTCCAACACACAGGAAAAAGAACATCCTTCTGTGCTTAGGGTGATGGATCATCTGCTGTGGGCCACCTGCAAACTGCAAGCCCTGTCTTGTAACCAAATTCCTGAGCTTCTGCATGTCATGCATTTTGGGTAGGTAGGTACCTTACCCAAAAATGTCTGTCCTCCTCTGACAACTTGCCTCTGGACATGGAGACACTCTGCCATAGTGCTGAATTCCTCTGATGCACCCTGCCTTCCCCTCTGCAAAACAGCCTTCACAGCCAGAGCTGGGCACAGCTTAGCTACCTTCTGCCATCCTTTAATTAGACATTTGTCAGAGCTTTATGAAAAGCAGCACAGCAAACTGTAGGCTTCTAAATGTGGAAGGAATGGCAAGAGCAGTGCTAGAGCTACCTGCATCAAATAGGAAATTAAATTGGTTGTGTGAGTTTTTCTCACCTGGTGTGTTATTCTCTTAATGAATATGGTGGCAATTCTGCATCACTCTAACAGTGGTTTTGGTGTGACCTTTCTTCTCATCTGACAGGGCTTTGAGGTCTCTAATGGGTCACAGGAATTATGTGCCCTGGCTGCAGGTGGAGGGACCCACATCAGCATATTTCCCTTGGCTCCCTGTCTGACTGTCAGGGCATCGCTGCAACCCACTCTTGTGGGACTTGGCCTTCCCTCCCTGACTTTCTCTTTTGACCAAGCAAGCAGTTCCCAGAAAACAGTCAAGTGACTGTATTAAGGTGATCCTGCCCTCAGTGTCTCTTTGTTTCTGGGGAGTCTTAAGCAAATCAAGTTGCAGAGTATACACAGAACACCACAGTCTCTATGTCAGATGAAAGGACAGTCCAAATGGAGAGAGAGGGCAAGAGAGAAAGCTCTGTGTTTGCATTCATCTCTGACATGATGGATTCTCCCTTCCTGGAAGCAGCCGTGGCATAAATAAAGCCAGTAAAGGCTTTTATGCAAGAACTCCCTTCACTACCAATAGTCATGGAGTCATAGATAATAAAAGACCTGGCAGCTCATCTTGCATTGCTCCCTGTAATCAGCAGGATTTTCCCTCCTGAATATTCACTGAGGTTACTTTATCTAGCACGCCTCTGAAGCCTCCATGGATGAGACCTTAGCAGATGCCCTCAGGAACACATTCTTCCATACTTGAAATATTCTTACTGCAAGGAAAAAAATGTGTCTGATATACAACATAAAAAGTCATATCTGAGTAGGTTTAAAAACACTGAGAGCCATCTGTAGGCCACAAAAAGCAAAGGTGTTCAGCGCAGTAGATTTTTTTTTTCCCCTGAGTATTTCCCTTAATGTATTTTTTTCCATTGTCTTGAGTTTATTGCACTTTATATCAACATCCATTCCCTATCATGAAAAGTGTAGATATTTGTGGACTATCATGACTCTTTTCAGCCTTATCCCCACCTCAGACTATAACAGCTGAGGCTTTTCTCATATGCCAGTTTCTCAAAGATTGCTATTGATTTTGCTGCCTTTCTCTTTCTTTAAAAGATCACTCAGGAAAAACATAATAATGTGAAGACAGAAGGGCTGTACTTGTCCATACGGCACAATTACCCAGTCATTTGCGTAAGTGAGGTGTCACCCTGGCATTGTGCTCTTCGTGGAAAATTACATGCATGTGTCACACATGTTGTGGTGTAACATATTTGTCAAATCTATTTATTGCACATCTTTGACCACTTTACCTATCTTCATCCCACACTGCCATCTGTTCTGTGGCTGCCACCCCCCATCCACTCTCCTGAGTACCCATGGAGGGCTGCCAGGAAAACGGTTCCTCCTTTTCTTGCCAAATTTGGAATTTCAGTTGCAAATTTACCCTAGCAAGAGTGCCAAGGGGAGACAGAGTCAATGCCAAACCCATTCTAGCTTTCCTGTTGGGCACATTTTCATTTCTGTCACAGTAGCTGAAAAGGGGAGCTGATTCCCATCAGGAAGGGGTCATGCCCAACACTACAAGAGGAATCAGCAGTTGTTCCCAGTCCAAAAAGAGCTCCAAAGGCTCTAAAACTGTAAAATCTGTAGAATCTGAAAATAATTTTGTTACTGACATGAATGACCATCTCAAAACTCTGCACATTTGTCTTCATGGAAAATAATGCACCTGGCTGCATTGAGTGAAGGTCTTTTTAAAAACAGATCCAATAAAACACCTGTTAAAACCACCTACATCACTCCTGGAATCATTTTTCAACAGAAAGGGCTTGTGTAATATCCACACAGATTTTTTGTTTGCATGTAATACTACCATCCTGCAGTCATGTTAAGAAAAAGCTTTATACAACACTGTTGTATAAAGCATTGACTATCATGCTTGGTCAATACATAGACACACACAAAACCAGAGATTTCCAAAATCAAGTAAGGCTTTCCATGCATAGGGTTCCCATAAAATAAGACAAATGTGTTTTTTCCTATAGCGTGCCCTGCAGGAGCTCTCATATGCGCATACTGTGTGCTCTCATCAGTGCTGTACTAGCACTGCAGCCAGGCATGAGACATTACCAGCCTGCTTCTGGTGACTCATTCCAGCAGAGCAGTTGTGTGGGAGTGCACTTGAAATGATCCAATTTACTCATTCTCCTGAAGGACCACAGGAGCACCCACTGCTGTGGGATCTGTGCTGGCAATATGTACAGCAAAGGGGGCAGAGTTTGACTTGGTACAAACGGGCTTCATCTCAGCAGGGCAGAAGGCACTCCAGCTGATGGAAGATCCCCATGGGAGAGGAGGTTGAGAAAGAGGTCCCAGCAAGAGCCCTTCCTGCTTTCTCTGTCCCCATCCTTAGAAGCAAGGACCCAGCTGATGAGCTGGTGACTCAGAAAGTCCTTTGATCTTCCTGGCCTGTTGCCCTTTCACCACCTCAGCTCCCTTGAGGCTGCTGAGCTCCTGTGCATATAAATCTTGGCCATCACCTCCTGCCTCTCCAGCATGCTTGGATAGGAGCGTGGAATACAGGATCATTTCCTTAAGATATCACTTCCATCAGGGATGCAATTTATTATTGTCACAGAGGGGGATACCTCATCCATACTAGGCTCATTAGTGCTACACAACAGTGATAATGGGAGACTTGCAAATGAAGGCAGAGCACAAGAGCACAAGGTGTTAACCTCAAATGTGCTAAAGGCAACCTGTCCCTGCCCCAATCATATCCTGAGAGTTCTCATACCAGCTGACTTCCCGGGCCACGTGGGACCATGCACCAATTCCACAGTTTTCAGGGAACTTCAAAGCACAGTGCAGAGTCTGTTTGGGCCCAACAGAGGGGTGAATTTGCTCTCAACAGGAAGCATTTTTCTACACCCTCGGCTAAATGATAAATTTAAAACCAAACACAAATTGCAGCTGGCTGTTTTCAACGTCACATGCCAAGGAACTGTCAAGGTCTGTGATACCAGACAGAAGTAGTGCCCAATATTAGAGATGCAAAATTAATTTCTATTAGCCTATGAGCCTGTCATTCCTGGGCAAAGATGTTTTTGACAAATTCCATTTCTTCTGGTGTTAACAAATTGCCTGCAAGTAGATTGCAGTATCTCTAAGATTTATTCACTATTTGAAATACACTTACCAAATATTTACTTGCCAGAGAGTTGTTCCTGGGAAAATTGTTGATCTGTGGCTCATTCGCAGAGTTTGCTACTGACATTGGATAGTTGAAGTGCAAGGAACTTTGTTTAGTTTTTCTTGGACATGCAGGTCACCTGGTATTGTCTCTGCCACCCAAAAATATGGATAAAACTGTTACAGTGGGGTTTTCTCAACTTTTCTCTGATACTTGTTTTAATTCTACCTTCCGTAAACATTCTTCTAAGTCAAGTTCTAACTCAAAATATTTCTGGAAAGAAAAGGGGGGTGAACACAGTCAAACCTAAATCATTGTTTATGTATTTGCTGAGAAACTGTAGTCAGTGTCATTCACTGTGCACTCGATATAGGTGATATAGGGGGTTGTATTCAGCTGTAGGGTAGGTTTCTACAGTATTTATGCAGCTAAAACTTCGATGAAAGTTGTTAGAATCTCCTTGTTTGGGCAAAATCAGCAAGCCAGTATTTCAGCCTTGCCACCCAGCTGTTTTTTCATTTGGACAGCTAATTGTATCTTAGGGCTACTAGAAATAGCCAATCCATAATTAAAAGGCTGCTGGATTTAATATACAGGCCTACCATTCACTTTAAAAGTATAGAATAAATCAAACTGCATTTTCTTGCCAGTGGCTAGCACTTTATTTCTCTGAGAGTTGGCATCACTCCAACACTCAGTTTTTAGGGGGAAAAGTGCAATTGTTGGCACCCGCAACTTCATGGAAGAGGTATTTCATTTCTTACAAAGAAAAAAAACAAACCAAAAAAAAACCCCAAAAACTCCCCCAAAAAACCCAAACCAAACCAAAAAACCCCCCACAAACAAACAAACGAAACCAAAAAAAAACCAAACCAAGTCAAACAAGCAAACAAAAGAAAACCAAAAAGCATTCCGTCTGTTAAAAACAAGCAATGTGTCAGGAATTTCAATAATTTCTCTTGTCTTATTGCATCCATCCATTGATCCCTCCATCCACTTTCTACTCAAACTTAGGACAGGCACCTAAGAAGGAAAAGGACCTCTTCTCTCAGCATCTTGAACAAAAGCATGTTTTTCCTTAAGTTCCTTTGGAGTTAACTCCAGGTATGTGCGCTAATCCATTCGTGTGTCAGGCTAAGAGCTATTTTGTAGTTACATGTACGTACTGCTCATGTTTTACTGGAGCAGCCAAAACTAACTGACTTTTGGTATGCAATCAGTGCCTACTCCCATTTGTTACACCATTCATTAAAGGGACGTAAGACACAGTTTTAATTAGGGTTGTGCTGAACCAGCAGCTGAGCTTTTATTGCAATCAAGTTAAGTTTCAAATAAAAGGCTGAGACCCATGGCCCTTCCCTGGCAGAGCTTCTTCTGGCTGACCTAGACCTGCTTGGTTCCCAGAAAGACATGGCAAATCCTTTTGTTAGTACAGACCTACAGCTCTACCCCACTTACCTGTAGTCAGCTGTGAACCTGAGCTCCCCCTGTGGAGGAGCATATACCCTTCTCCTCCCTGTAATTAGGAACAGATATGTTTTTGTCTTTGTCTCTAAAATAGATATGCTTGTTGTAAACTAGGAGAGCTTTTACAAAGACTCCACCAGAAGGCCACCAGACTACATGTCTATTGCATGGTGGAGCTGGTTTATTTGTAAATGTGGAGGGTGCAGACAATAGAGCTGATGATGCAGCCTCGCTGACTGGAAAAATGAAAGGAGCAGTATACCCAGAGTGACCAGTTCCCCCAAACTGAAAAGTATGTAAGCAAACCCCTATGAGTTAATGGTGGACAAAGAATGGTGTAGAATTTCCTTAGCAGTGGAGGCAACATCTTCCTGAAACTTCCCTTACCCTGGGCATATTGGAGGACTTGTTGCAATTGCATGTTGCAGTGAGAACATGAAATGGAAGTATCTCTACAGAGTATGCACATAGCCTCTATAGGCTCTTTCCTGAGTCCCACCCAGCAAGGCACCCACTTTCTTCTTCTTAGAATGGGAGCCAACATTGGCCACTTCTACTTGTTAATGTATTGACTCTTAGGTAGAACCAAAATGGTAAATCCTCCTCCTCATACCAGTAAAAGTGTTACCCAGTGTCCACGTGGCTAGTCTCCACCTGGAGATAGTGCCACTCTCCATCGTTCTCGGTTCTCCTTGAACTTCATTGGTGGGGCAATATCTAGACCTCCTTGTTCTTGAGGATCAGGGCTTACAGGTATCTAGAAAACAACTGTGCCTTTGCAGGGCTTCTACAGTGATGCCAACTGCACAGCCTTTGGTACCACAAAGGCAGAGAGGTGTGACTCTTGGATTATTTTGCTAGTGATGGTACATGTATTGACAAGGCTGCGTGTCTGCATACGCTAAAACATTTAAAACCCTTATTTGGTTGACGTACACTGTCAGGAAGCATGATTTCAAAGAGGTTTCAACTAGAAATTTTATAATTTATTGCTTGCAATGCAAGCAACTCATTTCCTCAAGGCCTCTGTGAAGGCTGCAGGGATTGAACTCTTGTTTCCAAGTTTCCCTTTAAGAAGTAATATATTTAATGCTATTAAAACATCAGTGTTTTAAAAGTTTCAGTATTAAATGTTTTTTACTGGTACATGCAAATAATTTCACTCCCTGTGGACCAATGTACTTGTTACAGTTCACCCCAGAAATAGATCATAATTGGATCCTGTAGAGCTGGACAGCGTGTTTAGGTACCATCTGAGTATAGCTTCTATGAATGAAGTTACATGGAGTTATGTCTTTGCATAACTTTCCTGTGCCATCCATATAGCAACTGGCTGGTAGAGGAGGCAGCATTGGTACATGAATGTACTCTGCAGTAAGAGGCCAACAGCCTGGATTTGTCAGATCTATGAAATCATAATTTGGTTTAGGAGTCTGTGTCCGGGAATAAATCAAACTCCTAAAATGAAGATTGTGATTATGGACACTTTTATAATCAGACTTCAGCTGCACTGTAGGTGATGGAGCAATATGAATTTCACCTGAGCATCCTGGAGCAGGTTGTGAGAGCTGATCTGTAGGATGCTGGTTGGGTGCCTTTGCTACCTGAGCCACCGGCCATCCAAGTCCCATCTTGGTATGGTCTCTCTTCCGTGTGGAAGCATTTCAAACAAGAAGATGCTTATTATTTTGGAGATTGTCCTTAGAGTGATTAATGTGCTTATTCTTTTAGAGGAATAAACTTACCTCAGTTGGAGGTTGAGACAGATTTAGAGAGCTCCTCTGAATAAATGGCACAGGTTTCTAAGGAGGTGCAGAGATCAACTAAATCCTAAATAAAAGTTCTGTCGGCAGCACTGCTTATGCAAAAAATCTCACCACCTTTCACATACATCCCCCCTCAAAATCACAAACACAAGCTGGCAAATCATGTGAGAAGCTGTGCAGGAAAAAATGACATTCAGGTGGTGGTCCAGATGGTGCCAGTTTTGAGGAAGACATGTTAGTGCATAATTGAGTCCTGCACGCTCTGAGGCATGAAGGGCAGTCCACTGCCGCCAGCACGGAGGACCAGCAGGAGCCAGGCAAGAGACATCAGGGGAGGCCCAGACAAGAGGTTCAGCAGGACACTTCACTGCAAAACCATCTGATTTATATTTCCTTACCCTTCTAGTTTTTCACTGGCTTTTTCTTGCCTGAGGAGGCACTTTTACTTGTTTGCATCTGTGTCCCACTGCAGCTGTAAGACAGCCCATAGTGGGGGTCAGCATTAATGTTCCTGCTGCCTCACAGCAGCCAGGCAGGGCATCAGCTTGAAATCTGCAGGCACCCTAAATCCTTCATCCATCCTTTCCCTCGTCTCCCTCAAACAGACTCCTGCATTCCCAACCAAAATGGAGCATGGGACTCCTGAGTGGGTCGGTGAGAAGCAATGCAGAAAAAGCATCTTTGGAGCTTCACATTCAAGCAGAAAGCCAGTTAAGTCAACATCATACCAAACTACAAGCCATCATTTCTGCAAAACCTTTGTACATTATGTAGGGATGAAGATCCAGGAAGGAAGTCAAAAAGCACCCAAGGAGACTAA
Organism: Lepidothrix coronata; assembly: GCF_001604755.1. NCBI lineage: Eukaryota > Metazoa > Chordata > Aves > Passeriformes > Pipridae > Lepidothrix > Lepidothrix coronata. The sequence goes on from NW_016690181.1 coordinate 168,311, forward strand.
AGGACTCTCCTCAGTGTGGGTCCTCACCTTACTGAGCCTTTGCCCAGCCAGCTGCTCTTGCAAATAGGCAACATGAATGTCCAAGTGACAAAATAAGGATGCTGACATTGCTCATTGATATTTTTTGTAGATTTATACATGTATCTGTTTTGTTCATTTTTTGAGCAAAATAATAGTAAAAATAGGAAAATCTCAGCAAATGCATTAGAGGAAGCCAGTGCTCCAGGACTCAGCCTCCTGTCTTTCCTCCACAGGCAGAAGTTCGTTTCTGGTCTGAAGATTCATTGTGGTGCCTTACATGCCCTCTCATGTCTCAGCAACTAACAGCAAGGTCTAGGACTAAGAGGCATTCAAGAATATTTTGGGGGTTTTAAGTTCTGTATCTCCTTCACCCATCTGCCTCTGTTGGAATAAGAGACATCTTCCAGTAGGATGGACAAAGCACTCCTCTCCAACTAAGGAGGAGAAGGAAGTTTAGTCAGGGTAGAAATGGTTCATAATCACTAGGAAATAAAGAAATCTTGAAATTTCACTTCTCAGATTACTTGAAAAGCATACTTTAAAAAAATAGTATAGGAGGTTATCAATTAAAAGAGGTGTTGATGATTGCCAGCAAGTTCCTGACAAGAAAATCACTTGCTCCTCTTCTGGTTGCCACCATGGCTCAATCAATCCCTCATCTTTGCTGAGTCTGGTTAACTCATTTCATAGTCACTCATGACTGAGCAATGATATGGAAAAATGCAGTATGTAATGGAAACCGTGACCTGTCACCTCATATGGGCTGGTGCCAAGGAGGTTGCTAATTATAGCCTGACATGTAAATACTCCTGGAAGATGATTGTACTTATTTGGACTGGTGCAATATTAATTAAATACTTTGATTATTTTTGAGATAGACTTTGGGAAGGAGGGGGAGAGGTTGTCAAGGGAATTAACCTTTTAATTCCTGGGAATAAAGTTGTCTTCCCCAGAAACTGCAGCAGAATGCTATGTCTGAGTTTTCCTCCCTCTTTTCTCTATGTTCCTGTCTTTGGCCTACTCCCATGAGACCTCCCATCATTATCTGCTTGCTCTTGGTCTCCCCTGGCTCTGTGCCCATGCCTGTTCCTCAAAATCATGACTCGCCTGCCTCCTCAAGCAGGAAGAAACCTAAATAAGGAAGAGCTTCTTGCAGGGAACCAGGGTGGCTCTTGTCTGAGGCCTGGCTACCCAGCTTTCTGCACTCACAAAATTTCCAGCCCAGAAACAGACAGATTCTACTTCCTAGACTGGGTTTCTCATGCAAGTATCAACACAAAGTCATCCCTCATGGCTCAGTCTGCCCTGAGCTGGGAGAGGGACAGTACCGAAATCCCTGTTCTGACAGTACCAAAATCAACTTTTCTAGTTGTCTTCAACATAGTTGAGTGGGAGTACCAAGGGCAAGCTGAACCAGCACCTCTGCAGAGAGCAAGACAGCTCTGCTTTACCCAGGTAATGACCCTTGTCTCCCGTTCATCTTTTCATTACAGTCTGTAGGACTGGAGAGTGCAATCTCTTATCTGGAGCAGACAAGCAAGAGATGGTTGTGGGTCAGAGCTGCCGCTAATGCACTCTCAAGGACTTTCCACAGCTGCACAGCATTGTTTTGAAGATGCAGGGGAAGGACGAGTGTTATTTCTGCCCCAGGAAGGCAGAAGACATTAAATCAACATAATGAGAGCTGATGAGAAACAATAGAGGCATCAGGACAGCACAGAGAAAGGGAGAGTTGTGAGACCTGGATGCTGTGGGCCCAAGAGGCACAGGGACATGCATGCTACTTTCTCCTTTCTCCTTTCTCCTGCAGTCCTATGGATCACTGAGTACTTCTGGGCCATTGACTCTGTGAAAGCAGTGCTGCTGGAAAAGGATGGTGCTGTGCTACCATCAGCTGTACCCCTGTGAGGGATGGGGTGCCAGGGCCACCTGCTGTGGCAGGATTTCCAGCTAGGGGTCATACTGGGTAATGGGCTGGCTGAGGGATGGCTGTAGACTTCTCTCCTCTCACTCCCACGGGAAACACGAGTCCTGGAGGCAAATGCCAGGGTGGGCAACACATTTCGGTGCAGGCAGCAGAAGCTCTCCCTCTAGACTGTGGCTTTGCAAATACCCAAGGCAAAGTGCACAAAACTGCTGCCTCATGCTGTTTTGAAGAGCTCAGATCTTGCTCTTTAGGGCGTATTCCCTGGACAGCAGTGCATTCATCAGCCTCCCCTGAAAACACTGAAGACGTGCAGGTTCTTCATGGTCTGTATGTGAAGTGAGAACAGGACAAAGCACAGGAAAACAGAACAAACCAAAGACAAAAGCTCACGCTCAGAAGGAGGTGAAGAAACACCAGGCATAAGCTTGGAGATGCTGTGCTAATCCTAACAGCCTGAAATGGGGAGGTGGAGGGGAAGAAAGGTTTTTTCCACATAGTCCTTTTTCATGGAAGAGCAGCTTGAGTTTAATGGCTGGACTTGAAGTTAAAGGGTTAGTGTTGCATGGAGGCAAATGAAAACACAAATTGATCAAAGCTACCATTTTTTACCAATAACTTGTTTGTTCAGAGGCACTAGCCACTCTTCATGCTGATAGTCTCACTGCATAATCACCATTGGCAGCTTCCCTCACTCTCTCCTAAAGATCCTCTGCTGGATTTTTTCTTTCCAGTATCATTTCCAGGGACAATAAGAAAGTTGCAGCATAAATTAAACAAGATGCCTGGAGACTCTGAATCGAAAATAATGTAGAGGAATTTTTGAGTGAGAGGGGAAGAAAGAGGGAAGTTAAATGCAGTGCCTGCCTGCTGGCTTCTCTCTTGCTACGCCTACACCAATTAAGTGTAGCAGCACAGACAGGGTGGCCAGGGGAGCACCTTTGTGCACACATGCTAATTTGTTCACAGGCTGCAGAGCACAATTAATAAAAGTGCTTCTCCACACACTCCCAAAACCGAAGAAGGAACATTTGGAGGCACAGTGACTGGAAAGGATACACACATGGCTGGATCAAAGGCAAGCTGGATTTAGGGAGGATTTGTACCGTTCACCTGGCACTTCCCATAAGGATCAGCAGGCGCTACAAATGTAAGACCTCTTCAGTCAGTCAAACTTTATGCTGCCATTACAAAATAAACAGAGGGAAGAATAAACTTTTAAAGGCAGGTGAAAGAAGTACAGGGGGATTGAATTTAAATTCAGGAGAAATGGGGCTCATGAGTCTCACACAGAGTTCTAGTGTCGACACAGGGTAGAAAGAGGGCAAGGAGATATTCGTCTTCACAGTAAAATACTGGCTTTAGCTGTGATGGATGGATGGATGGATGGATGGATGGATGGATGGATGGATGGATGGATGGATGGATGGAGAATCAGACTCTTGTTTCTCTACTCCCTGCCTGCTCTTTCTCCTTTATTAGCTTAAATGTTGGGGGTTTTTTAAAGCAGAGGAGCAAGCAGAAATTAAATGCTCACTCTCAAAATGAAGCTGACATGAGCCTCTGGCTTTGAGGATGGATTAGTTTTGAAGGCATACTAGGCACAAAATGAGGCCGGTGAGGGCTGGTGGTGGAATTCCCAGTAGGGGCAGGTTCCTTTAAAACACAGATTAAACAGGGAGGAAATGCACAGTGTATGAATACGAATTGATGCTGGGCCTTGCCTGGTCTCACTTCATTTGATAAAGCACATTTCCTTATTGCATGTCAATTATTTACATTATTTAAATATGTATCATCAGATGAACATATCGGCCCTGGAACAGATACACAGATGCCCATGGAAACACACACGTGCACCAGAGCATGAGGAAAGGAGTCACACATCAGTCCATCGGGCAACAAATGAGCAGACACTCCTGTGCTTGGTGAGCTGGGAGGCACAAGCACCCTTTTGCCCAGCCCCTGATGCATTTCTTGTGCTGCCCCTGCAGAAGAGTTGGCTCTCCCCAGAATAATTTGAATGCAGGCTCTGCTCTGTGCTGCGGGAATGTCAGCACCCGGCAGGAGCCCCACTCCTCACCGATGCCTCTGCTAATCTCCGGTATGTGGAACTGCTTGTCTGCGAGATAGTTATTCTTCGCTTCATCCGCAAGTTCACAACAAAGGAATGCAAGAGAGCTACATTTAAATGAGATAAAATCCCTGTGCCCGGCAATTCTCCAAAGTTAGTGTTACAGTAAAGATGTTAGTAGTCAATATTCCAGTGTTCTGGCCTCTATAAATGTATAAAAACCTGCACTGAATTCTCCTGAAACAAAATTGTTTTTCTTACGTGATTCCCATTCTTATGAGGAATTTCTGTCCGTGGTTTCTGCTCCAGGTATACGAAGGTCTGGGTATGGCATAGGCTTTGCAGCAAGCGCTGCTGCCTCTCGGTTCTGCTGTTTGCCTCCAACTCATGAGACAAAGTAAAATTACACTCTGAGTACCCTGACCAGACATCAGAAAAAACGTGAGCCCAAATTTTGCAGTTTGACTTGGCTGCATGCCCTGGCTACAGGAGTCAAATTTTTCCATTTGTGCAGCACAAGGGCAGAGAGTGCTGTGTGCAGCTCTCAAAACACTGACGGGTTGGGCAAAGATGGACTATGGATATATGGACAGGCCCAAGACAAAAACTGGATCCTCCTGAGCTTTCCACTGAGTGATTCCTCTGTTCCAATCTCCTCCTAGCACTGAGAAGGTCCAGAAAAACAGGGATGTTGGCTGGATTTAGCTAGCTCTGGTGAAATGTTTCTAAAAGAGCGAGTAGGGCCTGGTATAACAGGTAATTTTGCTGATGTATTACATTTCTACTAGTGAAAGAAGAACTAAACACTTTCCTCGACACAAAATTTGATGGGTCAGATTTCTGGCATGTGTGAGACAGCATAGCAGACTCAGTGGAGGTACTCCAGTATGAACCAGCTGATGTGTTTATCAGAAGAGCTGACCAAGGCAATTCCATTTACCCTCCTGTGCCCTTGGCTTTGTGCTGCCCACCATGATAGTGGCTGCAGAAGCATGGGGAGCAGCCAGCCTTTCTCTACCAAAACAGCAAACTCAAAGAAACATTGTACAGCACATACAGGTGATTTGCATAATTGATGCAAAGCAGCATGCCGCTGTAAAAATCCTCTCCCTGCAGTCAGGTAATCTTCCATATCCATCCTCATCCTGCAGTCTCTTCTCTCCCACTTTCCATCCTGTTAGGCTTCCTCCTACTCACCTGTTGCCATCCTTCTTTCCTGCCCACGTCCTCAGCTTCTCTTCACACCAGGAACCTGATACCTCTATTGCATCTCTCCACCTCTCTGCTCTTCCAGCCACATACCTACAATTCCCACTGGCAGAAAGAAGATCCATGAGAAATTAGGACATCTAACTAGCCAAAATGGAAAGGAAGCGGGAGATTTTCAGACATGGTCATTACCAATATGAGCAGCCTGCCAAGCCCCCCAAGGGAAATAGCAACAAAATTTCTTGCTGGAGAAACTTACCTAGAGGCTGCAGCCATTGGTTTCAGATGGTGGGAAGATGACAGTCATGTGTGGCATCTCAAAATGCAAGGCTTTGTCTGGGTCTGAGCACTCAGCCTAGCCACATGGGTGGCCATTCTCCCCAGGCACAAGCGCAGCTGCCTGTGCTCCCCTGAGGTCAGCCCAGTAAGTGACACTGGGGGTACACCGAAACATTAAAAAAAAATTTAGAAAACTCCAAACCCAAACCAATAAAATAAAATAAAATAAAATAAACATGAAAAAATAACAATAGCACCACCATTTATGCTTTATATTCTGTGCAGCTACAGCAGACCAGGTCTGGATCCAGCATGTGTCTCTCTACATCTCTTTCTGGCATCTCTGCCTGCCTGTGCTCAGCACCTGCAAACAGCTGGTACATGCTCATGTGTTGCACTGACATCTGTCCACAGCCACCTCCTTCAGCTGGAGAAGCTCCACTCCTGTTCATAAATAATTGTCCAAGCAGCTGCTGGCAGCCCTGGGGAAAAGGACTCGGGACTCAGGAAGGTCACAGAACAAAGACAGAGCACAGATGTGTTGTGCCCAGTGGCTGAGGCATATGGACTCTTATTGAGGCATAACTCGCTTACTGCCCAGGGTGATAATGTGCTCAAGTCTCCCACTCCTTGCATAAAATACAAAGACAGGCTACGATGACCATCACTGCTCCTGGTGGTGCCATGGGAAGGTGACCTTGGGCCATACTATCCCTTCGCTGAGGAGCAGAGGCTGGTGCTGCCCCAGGAAGATGCCAAAGGATAGCATGGCCCTTGCTATGAGGGTCATGTGGTGACCTATGTCAAAGGAGGCTAGTCTGTGGTGGTAAGAACTGCCACCTGTCTCCCCATCAGAGCCTCCCAGATAGCAGGAACAGGAGATCTCCCCTGGAGAATGAAATGCAGAAGCCTTTCTCTTCTCATCACCTGAACTGCTCTCGGTTCAGATCAGCTTCAAGCTCCTCTGTGGCCTTTTGTCTTTCTCCTTTCTTTTAAAAGTGCTCACCAGCCTCCTGCTTCTCAGTGAAGCTGCTGGGGCTGGCCAAGCAGAGGGCAGGATCTGACATGGTCTTCTGGTGAGGTGAGACAGTAGGCATAGGGGAGACCAGTAGTCTGCGGACTCCTGCCTGCTGCCTGTGTTTTGGGCTCACGAGCCTGAGCCTTTCTTAGGCAGAAGAGATGAAGACCCTTGCTGCTGAGTTTCTCTCTCTGGCCAAGTATGCCCCTGGAGATGAGGCTGCCAGGGGCTGGCTGTCTGAGCCTTGTGATGCTGCTCAGCAGCTCAGTCCAGCTCTCTGGCTGTCAGAAGCACTGGGGATTAAATACACCATCATGTATAAATCCTGTGTTTAAACAAATAATTCTCTCAGAATAACAGGCAGGCTTTTCCATATGAAGCAAAGCTGACACCTGACTCTTCACCTGACTTCTCTCAGGAGAATATTTTAATGAGGCCCACAGCTGTAATATCACACAGAGAACATTAACAATGCTAATTACCTAAAGTTTAGCCCATGAATACTCAAACAACCATACCTTGGAGACAAATTGTTGTTTTGGCCCAAGCAAAGCACTGATGGCTTGCACCAATGGTTTGCAAAATGAATCAAGGCTTGTAAGAGCATCAGAAACAAGGCATTAGGCACACAGCAGGGCTGGTAAATAAAACCTTCTGCTTGGACAGAAGGCAAATCTGAGATTGCAGAGATAAATTGCCTTGAGGTGGGCAAATTCCTCCTGAGAAAGCACAAAAGGTGTTGATGGGTCTCTCAGCATCATCTCATACATGATCGGCACAGACAAAGGGGGTCAATATTGAAGGAATTCTGTGCCAGGCAGCTGTAGCTGGCACCAACTAAGCCTTACACTGTGCTAGGAGAAGCCAGAAGTCCACAAAGATATGCAGCGTGTAAGTGAGGTCCTGCCTGGAAGACATCCAGGGCCTTTGTTTCACACCATATGCCCAGTCATTCTGCAGCTCCGGGTCACCATGGAGGTGCCTGGGTGTGCTAGGTTGACTGTTCTGAACCAACCAGCTCCATGTGCTCTGCTCCCAGTGCCAGAGCTCAGTCTGTGGCGCAGTAAGTAGAGCGGTAGAGCGATGTGTACTCTGCTGCATGAAGCTCAGCCACTGCCTCTACCTTTAGCTTCTTATCACAAACGCTGCAGGGCAATGCACAACAAGGGCCATTGTGCAGCAGAAGAGGAGACTTGGTCCACCCAGGTGTCTCTCGGAGGGAGATGGGAATTTTTAGCAGTGTGTGTTGCTCTAATTGAGCACAAAAGCATCACATGGCAGGCAATAGCCCATTAGCAACACTGCGTGCTGAGAGGCCTTTTAATTATTTTTGTGTTCCCAGAGGACTGCAGAATGCTCTTCGTAAGCATGGCATGGGAATGCCAATTAGGTGGCCTCCAGCCCTGCTAGACAAGGTCCGGTCACATCACCTTGCGTCACAGGCTGAACCCTGCCCTCCATTTTCTCCCCAAGTCTGCTGTTCTCTGCTGTGAAATATTTATTAAAGGGAGCTGCTGGCTGTTGTGAATGTTGAGTCTCCTGTCTCCTTGCCAAGGTCAGGCTGCCGGGGAGGTACCTTTGCTCTCCGTAGCTTCTCTTTGACACTGACGGGTCTTTCTTCCATTCAGCACAGGCAGACAGCCTTGGAAAGAAGGCTCTTTCAATTTCTATGGATTCTTATTTCCAGGGAATAAGGTGGGTATGTAAACAAATCACTAAAGCAGACGCTGCACAACAGTGAACTATTGTGGTATCAGAATACATAGTTGCACTAGGGCATTTCAGGAGCATATAATAAAAAGCCACTAAATCAATTTCTGCTGGGACAAAAAGCCACCTTCACTCTTTGCAATCACCATTGTATCTTAGGAAGCTCCTACGCTTAGAGATGAAATCCCGGTCACACAGAAGTGGATGGACGGTTCAGCCTCTACTGATGTGGTGATAGGTTTGCACCCTCTGAGTTTAGCTGTGGTGTGCTGAGTTTGGATTTGCTGTTTCATATGGGGTTTTTATCAGGAAAAGGTGAAGGCTTCAACCACAAGCTGTTTGATAACCTTTTATCAACTGTACTGAACAGGCACAGCTGAACTTGCTCAAGAAGGACTACAGTTAAAGTGTCAAATAGATTTTATCCCACTGAGGACATGTATTAAAGGAGTAGGAAAACATATCAGGGATAAACTCTATTAAAGCAATATGTGAGAACCAAAGTATGGGGTTGGCTGGAAATAACCTTCCCTAACAATGACCTCTAAAGGAAGTTTGGGGGCCAAAATATGAGTACCAAGTGCATATAAAGCATGCACCTCACAGCTGGGCTGTGCCTGCTCAGCTGCAAGGACCCAGATGCTTAGGGATGTCTGGGGCTGGAAGTGCAGCTTGTTCTCTGCAGCAGCTGGTTCCTAGCAAACCTGCAAACCTGTCTCTCATTTGCCATCTCCCTTGACAGCCAGTAAGTCCCAGAACATTTGTTCTCTCCTCACTTGGAAGCTGCCCCATAGGGCCAATGCTTTCTGGCTGTTCCCTATGCCTCTTCTGGCCCCTATGCCTTCTCTGGCTTTTTTGATGCGTGCTGGGCTGTGGAGATGGGAGGGTGGGAGCATGGAGAAGCTGAAAACGCTACCCAGCACAGGACCACACCACAGATTTATGCAGGGACATAGTGATGTTTTCTGTTTTCTCCTTTTTTCCTCCCCTTGCAGTTATTCCTAACATTTTACTTGTGTTTTTGACACCTGTTCAGCCTTGACCTGTCATTTTCTCAGAATTAGCGATGATGCTGAGATCATTTTCCCGTGAAGTGATGGCTGATTTAGAGCCCCTCATTATGCATGTATAATTAGGGTGGTTTTTTTTCCCCAGAAGCATTACTGTGCATTTATCAACAGTAGATTTCAGCTGTCATTTTATAATCCAGTCTCTTATTATCATGAAAAACTTCTGCAGCTCTTCACAGTCAACTCTTGTTTTGACTGCCCAGAATAGTTTTTAATTCTCAGTAAACTTCTCACCTCACTTTTCATCTTCTTTTCCAAATCACTTGTAAATAGATTAAAAAATACATGTCCCATCTTAGATCTCTGGGTAATTTTCCTCCCCCATAAAAACATATTGTTTATTTACACCTTTATGCTCTACTGGTACAAATACTCTGTGTCTTTTATTGGAACCACCAAACTGGCAATCACACTATTATTCAATAGCATTGCACTGGAAAAAGTGTGGACAGACATTACAGAAATAAAACAAGCAGCAGTCTCATTTTTAGGACTTAGAAGACAAGCTATATTTGTTTTGATCTGTGATTCTAATTATCCTGTAAATTCCTACCACTAAATTTCATCTCTCACTGTATGTAGCATGTAATATGTCTTTCTTTTTGTTTTCTAAACGTATCACCACTTCAAAGTTCATTAAGCCTTTTCCAGAGACTACAGCTGATAAAATCCTCATCTGGATTCAAAGTATTAGCAGAAAGACTAACTCCTCAAGTCTCTGGCACTAAGGCAAAATATTGCCATAAATCCATAGGAAACCAGATTTCATTAGTTCCATTGGTCATGGAATTAATTGTTTGCTCCAGTGCTGGGCACCTGCGGGCAGTGGGCAGCAGGAGAGCCAGAGGCTTTTTAATGTTGTTCCTCTGCTGTGTTTTACTTGATTTTTGTGTCAGGATTATGAGATGCCAGGGATGTAAAACAGCTTCTGGGAAGACAACAGCTGCCAGAAACACAGCCTTCTGTTTTGTACTTTGAGCTGTGCATACCATCTAGAGTTAAAAAAATAGTGCTTAGAATAATTTAAAGCAGAAATCTGTTACGTTCCTTCAAAATTACCCGTGCTTGGTTTAATAGATGCTGGATTAATTGCGTGCTGTCTGAGAGCTTTTGTTCCTCTCTGGAATGGCTGTGGTCTGTGCCACAGAGGTGAATGCTACTCTACTGTATGGCAAATTTGACATTGAAGGGCTCTTTGTAGAAATAAGACTGCCATTCTCTCCCATTGTTCCTTTGATTAAACAGTGCCAGCAAAAGAGACAGTTTTGATGGTTGTTTTCATATTATGGGCATCTGGCTACTAAGAGCTAGGCTGAGATCACCAAATCACAAGCCGCTTTAGAGATGTCTGTTTATGCATGCCGATTCCACAGTGATGTGATCCAGAAAAGTATTTGGATATGCACATTGAGGGGGGCAGGGAGGCAGGGAGGAGAGAGAAACAGTTTCTGGGATGTGTGGTGAAGACCATTTGTTGCCCATGTGCTGCTGTTTTCCTCTGGTACCCAAACCTGCAACTTACCAGTACCCCTGAAATAACCCTGGACTGTGGATGTTTTTCCTCCACTTTTAAATCAACAGACTCCCAGTGACCTCTGAGGTACTTTGTGATAAAAATAAAGGAAATCTAACATATTATACAGTGGAGTCATTCATTAACTGCTCCCCAGTTAGAGCCTCTTTGTAGATACTCACATTGGTGTGAATCAACACTTAGTGATGGCTTGGCAATCCCTCAGACACTTTGGCTTCAGTCGCAGGGACTCTGCAAGATTCTAATGGCTTTTGGATAGGTTGCTGGCATCTTCTGTTTGCTGAATAAACTCTAACACCCAGAGTTCTTCCCAAAATTTTTATCATCTCTTTTTGTTAGTACCAAGGCAAACAGGGAAGATCTTGGGAAGAGGGCACTCCCGACTCTTTCCACACATCTGTTATCCAAACAGATACAAAGGCACGATGAAGGCTACAGGAGCATTTTTCCTTGTACTTTTAATTGAAGTGGCTTTAATATAAAAAAAAAAAAAGGTACATACAAGTTCTAAACTTCTGGTTTTTTGCAATGTTTTACACTTTTTCTAAGTTGCAACAGAATATTAGCTACGCAGGTAGTCAACACAGCTAACAAACTACATTACAAATTACTAATAACAGTACAAGATGCTTGGAATACATTCTTGCAAATGTGTATGAATACCAAAGAATTCCTTTGAATTGAGAGGTTTCCAACACACATTGCCCTCTTGTCTCAAGCCCCTGTAGGATTTCACTCACAGGTTTCCTAACCACCAAAACATGGAAGGGCTGATCCTTGGCTGGTACAAGCTATGGTGGCTCCATTAGCATCTACAGAGCAATGTGAGTTGTCATGATTCACTTTGTGCTCAATAGACACCTTCAGATGGGGGTGAAGCATCATGCAAGTTTCCATGCATGACAAACCGATGGGCCTTCTTGGTCGGTGCTGGTTAGTGCATTAAGCAATATATTTTTTCTGAGGGTTTCAATCTCTTTCTCCAGGAAGCAATCAGATCAGGATGACTGAAGAACAGTTGTGAGCACCCTGGATTCTTATAGTGCTCTATGTAAAGCTGGGCAAATTTCCCTCAAAAAAAGCGAAGTTTTGAAGCCACTTTGTCACCTCTCCTCCCCCACAAAAGGCTGGCAAAGCTATCAAGCACTTATTAAAACTGAGTGTGAGATAAGAAGAGCAAAGGTCCTCCACACAAGCCATGTCAAAACAAATCTCTACATACACACATTGTAACAATACAGTCACTTCAGAGTTCAAAAGAAAGGTTCACACTTTACAAAGGAGGGAAAGGGAAAAAAAATAACACAAGAAGCTGTCCTTACAATTATGTACCGGTTCCCAAACCTCTAACCTTAGTCTGTGGCCACCAAAAGTAAACGATTTCCAAGAAACATAGTGTAAACTCCAATAAGGCCTCACAGGGTGTAGCGACAGGCAACCTGGAGGTAGTGTACATGGCTGAAAAGGGATTTGAAAGAAAGATAGGCATTTTTCTCCTATTCTGGTGCATTTACAAAACCAAAGACACAGTGACAAACACACTACAGAAATGTGTCTCTCCAGCCTTGTGAGCCTAATTATGTGCCACCGAGGATTCAGAAGGTTTTTCTTCTGAAGTGACTGGTATCTAGGGTTTTCTTCAGACAGGAGCCCTTATTCTTTCCCCCTCACTTGGTTGTTTTGGCTTGCCTCTGTACTTACCATTTGACCAATAGACATTCGGGTTCATCTGAGATTGCTGGGTTTTTCTCACAAGCATCAATACAAAACATCCTTAGCACTATTGCCCTGCAGACCAACATCTCAATGGCACACTTGAGTCCACATCCAAAACTCCTCCAGGCTATTCACTGACAATTGTAGTTTTAGTTAAATGGGAAGGATTTTTAGTGAATTTTTTCATACCGCCCCCATCTGAGCTGGATCGGGGAAGACTGCCCCTAGCCTCTTGGGACCTGCCAGAAAGGTGCGTTCCTGAAGTGAAGCCTCCCAGGAACTTGGGAGACAGGAGATAAAGGCAGGTACAGACCAGAATTCTTTCCCTTTGTACCTGATTTTTTTTTGCTCGCTGGAGTGAGCAGACTCTTGGAGCCTTTTCCCAGGGACTGCCCTGCCTCAGCTGCGGCATTTGCCACCTCAGCCGTAGCTGTGTTTCGCATCAGACCAAGCCAGCCCAGCCCCAGCACTTTGCTGGGTCAGCCCAGCCCAGCCATTGTCACTCCACATGGTTTGCTATGTCAGAACCCATGCCATTGTCTCAGCAGCATAGGACTTTCCTTTGGAGGAATTATCCTTCCAGGTTTTGTTTTAACCTAGGGGGGAGGGGGCTAGCTAGGTAATATTTTCTGCTATTGGGGTTTTTTTGTTTCTTTCCATTTTTAGTAAAATCATTATTTTTCCTTCTTCATTCAGACTCCTCATAATTTTTACCTTGTCTGTAGTGGGAGTTGGGGCAGGGAAATAAACAACAGAGGAGAGTTCATCTCATTGGAGGTCTCACCTCCTGAATATGTTGTCATTAAACCAAGACACTGACTGGCATTGGATTATTTTGGTGGGAAGGTACAGAAGTTTGCAAACCCATGACAAGGTTAGCTTTTTGATTCATCAACACATTATGAAAAGACTGAACACCAATGGCTCCAGCTCAGAGTACTGACACAAAAGTCAGGTTCACTTCTGCTGCAAAGAGGATAAAAGGCTATTTAGGGGATGCAGAAGCTGACATATTGTAGAAAACATGGTGGTGGCTCACAGTAAGAATTCTTCAGCTATATTGCCTTTTCAGTGACTTTCATTTTTCTATTCATGTTAATTTGTAAGTACTTAGGGTTTTTTTCAACCACATTATCTTGACACCACAGTTATTACATTACAAAAGCAACTACGATGCAGTCACTCAACATACATTATATCATGTGTAGGTAGGGGTATGTACAGCCAGGAAGTGGGGCAGCTTCCAACCCATATTTTGTTGTTTCCATAAGGCAGGCATATCCCAGCTAGTTGAGACAGACATAACCTAGAGCATCCCCAAATGTTGAAAAGAAGGCTATGAGTAAATGAGCAGATAGAAACCCCACAAACTAAGCAACAAGAATTAATGCTAGTAGAACGTCTCCTGCTTTGTAGGTCTAAAATGACTAAAATGACTCTCACCTCAAATAATTTTATGATGCAGAATGTGCAGTACGTGCAAAGAAAAAGCTACTCTTTCCCCTGTGAATGCAGGGAGTGGATGTTCTTTCTCAGTATTGTCTAGAAGTTACCCAGTCCACCTGCTCTTCCCTAGTCCACTGTCTTTATAACAATGATTCTTTTGTTTCAATGACTAACTGGTAAGACTAGACTATTTAATTACGAATAAACTTCAAGGTTAGTGTATTAGAAGACTGGAAATAGATACCCTGATATGTCTAAAACAAATAATGCATTGTGCACTTAGTGCTTCTCTGAATCCTCTTTTCACAGAGCAAAGCATCACAATGGCAAGATTTCCATCAGTTCTGAGCTGGAACAGCCAGTTCCAAGAATTAAAAATGTAGATCAGGCCTTCCCAGTCTTTGCTGCCCTGCCAAAAATACTCCCTGCCCCCTAGAGAAACCAGTTCATTCTGAATATTTCTGTGATGTAGACACTTCTGTACTGGGATCCACAGCAGGTGATTAATTGCTCTTATACTGGCCAGTCATCAGGAACATTTTTTGATCACTTTCTGTATTTCTTAAATAAAAATATAACTAAAAACAATAAATTTGGAAGACTCTTTATCCCATACCCAGATTTATCTATTAGACTAGGAAGGACCACAGGAATGTACTCAGTTCCTCAGAAAGTTCTCAGAAATCAAGTCAGGAGCTTCTCATGTTATAGGATGTTTTTTCGTCTTTATGCTGAGCCAAGCTTTAGCACACAACTATTGTGCATTTCACTGAAAGGGTTTTACACAAGAAACAAACTTCAACGATTCCATCACCGTGACATCGAGCATCATCCCAGGTAAGAGACTCTGAAGACTAAAAGAGCCTCTCGGGTACACTTGTCTAACAACCTTGTCTTAAGACCACTCTGGACCTTCCATGACCCTTATAAAAGTCCTTCAATTTGCAAAGGCCTTCCAGGACACAATCTCTCAACAGGAGGCAAGCCACAGAAATGGATGATACCGTGACTGGACACAGACTATGGTTCTACTGTCTCTGATGACAAGATGGGAAGAGCCCAGTTGGACCCCAGGGCTCAAAGCTAGACATTGTTTAAAATGCCTTTTGATTTCCAAACTGAGGAGACGTGATAGCAAAACCAATAAGTTACCTCAAATAAAAGCCCTCAAGTTACTTTTCGAGGCCATTTTTAGTGATAAACCAGTGCCAGATAAAGGAGTAAGCCTCTGAAGTCAGAACACAGTTCTTGGATGTTTTGATCCCAAATTGAATTATTCTTAAAAGGGGGGATAACCTAAAAGTCTTTACAGTCTATTTTTAAATGAGAGGATGTTTTTCATATAAGTTTCAGTAACAGAATAATTTGAAAATAACTGAGGAAACCATGCAGTCACAGATGGTCTGTATTCAGTGTGCTCATGTGAAGCTGCTGTGACTCCACTGCATTAAAAAAAGACATACATTATTCTGTAGCAATTGTCCATGACACTGAGGCTTACAACATAAATATTGCAATACCTCATCCAGTTTCTGTATGACACACCATGTTTTATTGCAGTAATGTCTCATAATAGATGAAGGTGCTGCAGGGTCCTGTTTGGCCGATTGCTATAGGACCCTGGAGTGCACTTTCATAAGCAGGGAATATCTCCCACGGGAAGGGAGTTAAGATGAAGACTGGATGCCAGGAGAACCAACTAAAAGCTTCGCATACGATCTTAGACAAATATTTTCTGTGCCTCACACCTCCATTTTCCCCCAGCACCTCCATTAAATGGGAGGTTCATTTCCTCACTTGCAGATTGTGCTGGATGCAAGATAATGGAGCACGGCCCTGCCATGCACAGCAGAATGCCTCTAAATCAAGAAGCCAGTGTTTTTTGCCAATGTGACAGATTGAAAAATGCTTCTGGTACTTCCATGAGTGGGTTACTAAGCAACACTTTGGCTTCCAGAGAGTAGCCCTGCTGGATGTGATCTCATGTGCCGGCAGCCTGACCACATCCCCAGCTGGAGCACTGGGGAAAGGAGGGAGAGTGTGTGCCGGCAGCAAGGCTGCATAGCTTCACTTGGCTGTAACACTGGTTCCTTTGAGATGAGCTGTAACCACAAAGGAATAATATCCCAGAGGTGATGACGGGCTCACTCACAGGATGGCTAAAAAGCAAAGACATACAGTCAGGACATATCACTGGGAGAGAGTTAAAGCTTAGAAGATTTAAACACAACTCGGTAAACCTATGGTGTATCCTGGGTGCAAGTCTCAAAGCAAATGATGCTGAAGAGGACTGACTCCAGGGAGAGATGCAAAAAATGAGAGAGACTGGAACGGATTTCCACATGAAGAGACAGAGATCAAAAAGACTAGAACAGATTAGAAAGGGGTAAGAGAGGGGATGTTGGAGCTGACCGAGGTGAGGTCTGATACAGGAGAGGAAAATGTGCTGCTGTCCACTGCTTCCTGATATAGCAGTAAGGGGCTGTTTACAGAAAATCAGAAGGCAGTACACTGAAAACTGCTGAATCAAGCTCAAACTCCATGAAGTCAGAGAGAAATTTTCCCTGGTTGCTGAGTGCTCCATCATTATCTTTTGCTGAGAATTCTCACTTTCCTTTGGAAACTGTGACATGGCATCACCAGAACCAGACTGAGCCAGAACAGAGCACAAATAGACCAAACTCATCTGAGAAAGAAATAACTATTTTATTACATGTGTTGGTTGTGCTCAACTATTAAGCACTTTAATAAATACTAAAGTCTAAGACTTTTAATAAAGACTAAAGTCTAAGACTACTTAGCCTGGGCTTCTTTAGGACACCAGGTCAACCTCTTGACTTAATGGAGGAATGTAGACTGAGAGCAGCTGAGAATCAGTATCACCATTTAAAGTATTGGTACTCTTTCATGTGTTGATAAGTCATGCTTCAAATAGGATTGAGATTAAGTTATAAGGGATAATGTTTTGCCTTATTATGTTAGAATGCTAACACACCTTTTCAAAACAATTAGGATTTTCTCCTTCCTCCTTCTTCTCCTTCAAGGTAACACATAGGATTCTAGAGCTATTCTAGATTAAAGTTTACAATAAATAACAATATGATACACAAATATATATGTGTATATATTTGTATACATAACTTAGGTCTTCTAATTAAAAATCTATACTATAGCATCACAAAGTAAGGCTCTGCCAATGTATTAATGGGAATGCCACTATTTTGAGATCATTATTCAGCATTTTAAAATGCACTTAAAAGTTGATGACAACAGAGCTTTTATCAGAGAGAACTGCTATGGTGTCACAGATTTATCTTCCTTCTATTTTCCTTTTGAATAATGAGGACAATGTTGTCCCAAAGTCAAAAAAGAGATCAACAGCAAAGATGATAATTCAGTCTTCCTCACCCCAATTTTAAGTGTTTATGTTTTCTTTGCCACCACTTCTAGTGAAAAAAAAAAGTGTACACTGGTGGCACATTCAGTCTGAAATGGCAAATGAAGAAAAGGTGAACCAATACATTAACATGTACACAAGCTCCTGGTTCTTAGGCGATCAGACTGTCTAGCACAGATGATAATATACTTAAATGTTCTTGAGCTTCTCTTTACATCTGAAATTCAATGAAATAAATTATCTCCAGGCCTATCCCCATCACTTCTGACCCAGGCTGCAGTGATGGAAGAAAGTCTAAGTAAACAGGACTGCTGATCTCTGCTGCAGCACAAAAAATGGAAAGCCATCAAGGAAAAGAGGAAACGTTTCTCCCTGGTTTGTTTTTCTTTTTAAAGAACATTTTAAAATTAAAAGGTCTATATGAACTATTGTATGACCTTAATGTGGATCTGGGATTAAATAAACACATGAGCTTGATTCCCTGCAATGATCAAAGGTTTGTTGAACACATCCAAGGGAGAGATAAAACCTGATGGTTTGATTTGGACTTGTCTATTTCTGAATTCCTCTAGATCTTTCAAATCAGTTTTAGTACATACTGTCTCTGAAATATCGTAAGAAAAGAAAAAAATGAAATAAACAAGGAAAGATGTTCTGTAATAAAGCTCAAAGGAGATGACACTTGGAAATTCCTCACGCAGTTGCTATAGCCTTCCCAAAAGGATGCAGGGGCACATCTCCAGTGTTTTACTCCTAGGAGAGCTATGAAGGAAGAGTATGTTAGGCATAATATTTGTGGTTTGTTCTTTGATTTTCAGCAGATACTTCTCTTTTAGTGTTGCTGGCAAATTTTGCACTGGCAGTGCATAGTGAACATCAAAATGCAGTCCTTTGTCCAGTAGCAGCAGATGTCAAGGCTGGAAACAGATCTGTGTTCTACCAGAGTTCATATGTAGCAGAGGGTTTGGCCTTCCAGGCAGAAAATCTGGAGAAATAAAAGGGAAATCCTTATCTTGATTTTCAGAACTGTAGGCACAAGGTTCCTTGATGAGACTTAGAAGTTTCAAAGTTTTATATGACAATAGCAGGAAGAGTCCTATTCAAGTGGACAAAATGTTGGACTGTGCTTTCTCATACACAGGTGAGACAATGCTAGCAAAGACCCTTCAGACTGCTACAGACAGGAATGCTTTCCCAGCCAAGCAATTCAATCATTCAAGACGTGGAAAGGAGATGAACATGAAATGAATGTATCATCCTTTATCAGTCTTCCAGAATACAAAGAATAAAACCTGCTCTTCTCTCTCCCTAGC
Source organism: Lepidothrix coronata (assembly GCF_001604755.1). Lineage (NCBI taxonomy): Eukaryota > Metazoa > Chordata > Aves > Passeriformes > Pipridae > Lepidothrix > Lepidothrix coronata. The sequence continues at coordinate 187,022 of NW_016690181.1, forward strand.
TCCTGAAAAGTAGGAAGAAATAAAATATTTCCTGAGTCACTGTGGAGGTGAAACCTATAGTTTGTTACAATGAACTGAATCAGATGGATGACTAAACTGACAACAGTCTGAAAGAAAATATCAATACCTGAAAAATCAGCAGTTTTCAGGTATGAAGTGTTCTATTGTTAACTTCATGCACACAAAGGGCAGTAAGCTGATCTGAAAATATTAGTTTCCTCATTTCAAAACAATGGTACCAACATATATTCTAAATGCACTAATGCTTTACATTTTCATCCAATGTGGCAGAAATGCACAAGGAATATTAATAAGCTATTGGCTTGATTCCCCAGCTGCAAATTGCCTGGCATTCTCACTTGCATACAATAAGAGGGTAAACCCTAAAATGCCTTCTGTCCCCCAGAAGTACTTGCTGTTCTTTACCTTCCTTCCTCATTTAAGTGCCTCAATGCACAGTGATGGTGGGGCTAGCCAAATACCCCAATGGTGCAACTGGAGAGACAGGACAGTGACACACCTCTCTGCTACCCTGCTAAGGCCTGGCCATCAGGACAGCAAAATTGTGCTTGCACATCCTGCAGCCTGGTTCCTTCAAGACAGCCACTAACCCCAAGGGCTGGGAATACTGCCTGAGAACGTCAGTCACTCTCACCCTTGTCTGCAGCGCAGTGAGACCTTGTGCCCCAGCCAGCACCACCAGCGACAGAGCTGGGACACTGCCAGCACTCTCTCTGCAAAACTACTCCCAGGACCAGAGACTTGATGCTTTGGCCTCAAATGATGGCACCAGCACTGATAGAATGGAGATGCTACTCTGCCATGGGGACATGGCTGGGCAGCTGCACTTGTAAATTAGTCCCCTTCAAACCTGGCACACCCCATCTCCTCTCCTTTCCCCTTCAGCAAACCTGAGTTTATCTTATATAAACCAGACCAGGTTTGGTGCCTGCCCCAAAAAGCCATTTAACTACCACTGGGGCTGGAGGTCATTGCTGGTAATTATATCACCACTGAAGACAGATTTGGCTGCCTGCCAGTCCCAGATCCTGCCCTCTTTTACCAGAGGAGAAGCACAGCCACAATAATTACACTTTTTTGGTTTCTTCTTCAGGGTCTTTGACCTTCGGCATTAAACTCCTGGCTTGTCACCTGTTCCTATCTCCCAGGCAGTGTCATGGGCCCATGGCTGGCAATAATAAATGGTGTAAGGAGCAGTCTAGGAGAGCTGGTTCTTCTTACTCTGCCAGTGCAGCGTGGGTCTGCAGCACAGTGGTAAACAGCAGCACTCAGGACTCGCACACTGTTGGTAGGCTCCAAGTCCTTTGCAAAAGCAGCTAAGAATTGCCATCCTGCCTTTTCTCCAGAAGCAAGCCATAGATTTGAGCACCTGCCCACAGCAGTGCTGCAATCTCTGTTGTAAGCAGAAATAAACCCCGTGCTTTATAACTCCGCTTAGGTGGGGTGCAATGTCCTGCTCCCAGACTGGCTCAGAGCAGCTCTGACTGTCCATGTCAGCAGGCAGCGGCACAACCCACAGCACTGCTGTACAGGCTGTCTCCCATTCAGGTCAGCTGTTGCTAGCTGAGGACTGAGTTGGACAATGAGTATGTGAGCACCTCTGCCTGTTTGGCCACAGGCTGTTTTTACAGACACCTCTTGTTGTGGGGGCTAGGCCAGCACCCGCCTGCAGCAGTGGTCACCCTGCTCAGCTGCATACTTACCCTGTCCTGTCATGCAGTATATCATGCAAAAGTATGAGATGCTAGGATCATAATGAACCTAGACTGGTTAAAGAGGGCTTTCCTGTCCTGTCTGCCTGCTCCTCTCCACAGAACTTATTTTCACAGAAACGGAGAACTGGTCAACTGTTGAAATGTCAGGGAACCTCCTCATGAGCAGCCCACAGCCTCCTGTAACAAAATTGACTAGACAATCCATCTTTTAATCATGTCCTCCATGCGATTTGCATTTTCTTCCCTCTCAGACTGGTGCAAGATTTTTCCCAATATAAATTAGATTAACTTTAAAATTCAAATATGGAAATGATTAATTCTAAAAAGACTGAAACAATCATTTTCAACTTTTCCAATATTTCCCCCATATTTTTTGTGGAACTAATTTACCAGATTGGATTTGGATATGTGAATAATTTACAGTTGTCTCAAAAGCACATTTTTTAAAAATAAATTTACTCCATACAGAAAAATCATGCCGAGCCCTACCTGGAATTTTCTTGCCCACAATGCACGCGATCCCTCTGGCAGTGACAAGCTTAATTAATATTCCTTTCTACCTCCATCCACTCTCACCTCCCAAATGACCCCTGTCAAAACACATGCTGTAGGTGTAAAGAACATGGAACAGCCCCATAACACTGCATGGTGCGGGAGAGTCTTCCTTTGGGGCAGAATTTACTATGCTCCTTTTAAAGGGAGATGAGAAATAATGATTTCAAAGTTATTTAGAGTAGCATTTGCTTCAAAAGAACACACTTAACGGTGACTTTCCTAGCTTGAGAACTGGCCTGAGGTACATTTACAGAAATGCTGTAAACTCAGTGCAATGACACAACTATGGAAATGTGGTTTGGAGGCAGATTAGGACCCATCTCATGTTTCTTAAAGGTATTGCCTTTTCCAGACTACAGGGGAGGCTCTGTGATGGCGACATGGGTTCACCTCCTCAGTGTCACCCCTTGGATGCTCCCCATTTTGAGACCATTTCTCCACCCCTCTGGTTTCTGAGTCTGCCACTGCAGGTGATCCCCTCCCCAGATGGTCTTCCCACCATGGACAGAAAACTGGGCAACACAGCACTCAAATGTGATAGAGGGAGAGCCAGAAGCAAGCCATGGCTTCACACAATACAGTCTGAATTGTTCAGTCTCTGGAACAGCCTGAGGTAGCTAACACCAAAGTAGCTGCCATTGTGGGCATGAAGGAGGTAATGTGCAATTTACTGCATCAGTAAAGATGATTTTCTGTCAGTGACCTTTTTTAGGTTATCCAAAATGAGTTAAAAATTAGAAGTATCAGGTGCATATGTTTAACTAACATACTTCAAGGCCCTTATGCAGACACTGCTTTTATTTAAATATGTCCTCTCACGCAGTAAACATCTGTTTTCATTATAAGACCAGGAAGAACAATTACATCATCCAGCCTGACTTCCTCTATAACACAAACCTTTTTCAGTCAGACTTTCCTGTGATTAACTAAGATTGCATTTAATTAAAATACATCTAGGAATCTGTCCGTTCTTGATTTGAAAACTTCAAGGCATGCAGCAACTAACATCTTTCATGGTAGTTTGCCCTGATTTGTGCTAAAATAATGCTTGCCTTGCCTACACGGAAGAGTTTTGAAAAATGCCGGAGTTTGTTCACCCTAGGGGCTGCCAACAACCTTGCAGGTCTTGCCATGGCAAGAGAGAGAGAACAGCACAGTGAGCCAGAGCCCTCACATTGTTTACTGGCCAGACCAGATCACTGCTATAACATTTGCCTGACAGCGGATGGTGTTGCCCAGGTCATTCCTCCCAGCAGTCATGCAGGAAGACTATCCTCGGCAGGATAGCAGATGACAGGGAATCAGTTACCAGAGCTTCTAAACTCCTGTTCCAAACCCCCATGGTTGTGCCACAGCCTCTCCACATCTCAGTAAAGCTGGTACAGCATTGTTCACTTGGGGGATCAGTTAGTATTTCTAAAGTGCGCCAAGACGTATGGCTCTGAATGCACTCTAAAGATGTCACTGTGTGGCCCTTCCGGCCCCTTATCTTAGACCCAGCTAGTGAAGTAGCTGGAGGAAGTTCTCAGCAGGGGAGAGCTTGCATCTAATCTGCTGCCAAATTTACCTGGAGTTGCCTGGCTACAGAGCACAAAGCTGGAAAGTTGAGCTGGTCCACTTGTGGATAAGTACTCTGTCACACTGATCTCAGATGGCAAGCAATGTTTTGCCATTGAAGATCTAGCAATCTCTCCTTCCATCATACCTCATTAGTGATGAAACTTCAGCAGGGCCACTGAGGAGTATTTCTGAACATGACAGATGCTCTTTGCTGCAGAATGGTTGTGGAAGGAGAAAACAGTCAGAGCTATGGATCAAAACCACAAAATAAGAAAGCAGGTGTGTGCAGAGAGCACAGCTCCTTTAGCAATGTCTCCGTCACAAGGATGGAGACCACTGAAATTCTGCACCAGCCACTCCCACCAACTAGGCTACCTGAGACTTGCATGATGAGCCACCACTGTCTGCTTAACACACAGGCTAAAACAACATGCATTTTCCTCTCCATTTGAGAATGCAGCCATTGTCCTACTCCTCCCCCAAAGTCAATGCAAATACCAGGAAACTGGAAGGCGATGACCATTTTTATGATGGAACTAAGCCCAGCAGGATTTAGGCTGAGGACCAGCCCAAACACTAATCCACATCTGCTGCTCCCACTGCCAGCATCACCATAAAACTTTCCTCCAGCATGCACACTTCTCAGCTCCAGTCACTCTTGCCAAAACATCCATTTTCTGTGAGAGAGCACAGTGGTGTCTCTGGTGAATACATATTTGCACTCCTGGCCACAGCAGCAACAAGACTTTGTGTAAGACTGAGCCATGTGATGGTCCCAAAGTACCAGGTCAGCAGGTTCAGCCACACCAACAGATGGGTGTAAATGCTCATGCAGATGAGCTGTGTCCTCCAAGTGCTCACCAGGGCCAGGGCAGTTCCAGACTGGGAGGAAGACGCTTTATTTTACATTTGTTCTGGAGCTTTGTCTCAACAGGCACCAGACACCTAATGCAGGTGCATGAGCTTCCACTTTGCTCTCCCCACACCTGATGCTCACATTTCTTTGCGCTCTCAGCTCATCTGAGGTGCTGTCACATGGAAAGCCCAAGATATTGAATCAATTTTGCAGGTAGCAAATGCAGTTGCTTCAAGAGAGATGTGATCCAATACGATTAGGATAAATCATTCCTAAATCTTTTTTTAACAGGTTAAAATACTAATGCTGCAGCCTGAGAAGAGGCTGCAACAGTAGGCAGGAGAATCCAGCAGCTGACAACAGCCACTTTTGAACAAAAAACAAAAGGGGAAGAAACTATCTAAATAATGAGGGAAAGTGCATTAGGTCAGTATAGCTCATTCTAACTAAGTGTAATTAGCAGGAGAAGGAAGAAAAAATAGCTTACCAATATTCTTTCACAATGTTTTTCAAGTGTTTGGGGACATTTAATTTTGCAGAAAAGTTTCAACCAAAATAAACATGCCAGATATAATCTTCAGTGTCCTTACCTACTTGTACAAGCAACATGAGTCATATGCTGCTTGGGACTCTCATAAATTTATATTATAAACCCACTTAAATCTATGCATAGAAAGTAATATACATCATACCCAAGAAAATGGTTATTCTGGGCTACTTGGCAGTTGAAGGAGTGGCAGGTTTTTAACTTTAAAGATGCATCTTATAGAAGTTATTGATGTACTCATCCTCCTAGTGATGTTTTAAATTATTCAAAGAGACTTAACTGCAATAAACTTTTTTCGAATGATGCTCTTACTTACTTAATGTTTCTTCATTTCACATGCAGAGGTTTGTTTAAATAAAGTAGAACTATTTCTATTTAAATTTTAAAATCATTATGAAAATCCTTCTTTTCATATTAGATTCAATAAATTAGTCTTTCCTTTAGAGTTGGGGAAGGTTTTTTTGACAAATTATCTCATTTGCCAAAAAATGCAGTTGTAGAGAATTTGGGGGCAAAATTATTTGGAAATTCAGCTAGACCTTGTTAATGACTTTGACAAAAAACTGTAACACTTTGGAAATGCTGGAAATCCTGATTAGGCAATTCCCAGAAGAAGATGAAATTTTAAGTTGCAGAACATTTTAGCTTAGAAATTTCAAAAAATTAATCAAAAGTACCTCATTTGACCCTAAAGCAAAGTTGTTCCTTTTTGCGGCTTACTTTAGATTGCTCAGAAAATTGACAATTTTACTTTGTATGATCAAGTTAAGATGACATTTTCTCTTTTGTTCAATTTTCTGAGCTAAACGGAAAGTCAGTTACATACATAACCATTTGGAATTTTCTGAATAAAAAAAAAATTATGAGGCTGGACTGTATGCTGGCATTGCAGTGGGACAGTGTGCCTGAATATCCTGAAGTACCAAAGACGGTAGGCTTTTCTAAGCATCTATGTGCATACATACCAGTGCTGCTCTTCCTTCAGATACACTAAAGACAAGTTTCTAAAGATCTGCCAAATCAGGGCATTTGATCCAATGGAGAAAATGTCACCCCAAAAAAGTTTTGATCAGTGAACACGTGCTGTTCATGAACTGGGAAGTATTGAACTAATTGCAGTTCTCAGAGCACCCCTCATAAACACCCATTCATATACAGAGTGGTTGCCATATAGAGATTTCCAGTCAAGCCTGTGAGAAGAAGCATCTGGTGCTGCTCCTAGCTAAAGTACTCACCAATAATTCCTTGGGAGATATCTTACTACTTTTGCTTTTACAAAAAGACTAAAGAGAAAGCACAAGGCCACACAAAATTAACTTCTCCCTGTTGATATAACAACCCTCCCCCTTCTGTAATGTATGTGAGCCTGTTAATGGCAAGCAGCAACCATGCATAGCAGTGAAGAAATTTCATCCAGAGCATCGGAAAAATACACAATCCTTCTAGTAGAGCCCAGGAGGTATGGCCTTAGTGACAGTGAATACCACAGGTACCTCTTCCTGTATTTGAGTGTCCGTTCATTTTGGTGTGGGTTGTGTCTTTGTGTTCTGGATGGGAATCGTGTGCTGGTATGGCAACACCAGGAGTAAAGTGTTTCTTTGACTGCTGGAGCTCCTCAGGCCTGGTAGCCAAAAGCTGATGCTCTCTCTCGGAGCAGCTCCTGGCACAAATGACAACTCCAGCTACCTGCAAATGAAGAAATCCTTCTTATAGGAATGACAGCAAATCCAGGAACTCAGAGTTTATGTCAAGATTGGCTTGAATAGGATATCAGGTATTCCTAACACTGGAATTACCTGTATTTTTGTGAAGTGGTCTCTGCTGCCCTTGGTGTTGTGTCCATAAGCTTTCCGCATAAACTACAATGCTGCATAAACTACAATACACCATTTCCCAGTGGAATAGAAACCTTTAGCTTATTATTAGCTTCATTTCAAAATTTTCCCCTCCTGATTTAGCTTCCTTTTTACCAAAGTTACAAATATTAGCTCCTGAATCCATGATCGATTTGTAATTATTCTTGTCTTGCCCTTCATGTAAACTGCAGTCATTCACACTCACTTGTCTCCTTCTCCAATTCTACTGCTCTCTGCAGATTTTAGGATCTATAATGTTAGGAGACTAATTCCTCTGCTCCACAGTCAAGTGACAAACTACAACCAGTTGTAGTATAGTCAGACTGACCTCCCTGCAGAGGTCATAACTACATACCAAACGTAATACGTAAAATTCTCACCCTGCCAAGGCAGAAACGGATCATAGAGCAAGAAAAGTAATTCCTCTTAACCCAGTCTCCTGACAACAGACTCTCAGGTGCTTCAGAGAGGACCTCCCTGTCTGGGGCTTTCTCTCTGGGACTTCGACTTCTTAGGAAGTCCAAAGTCACAATTGAGTCCTGAGTCACAGGACCTCAATTCAGTTGACTAAATGGAGGTGACCAATGACATGTGGGACATCCCAAGGTACCCATGACCCACAAAAGAGTCATATCCTGGAAGAGGAGGTAGAGACTAGGCAAGACTGAATAGGATATCACAGACCACACTAGACATTCACATCTTAATTTTCTTTCTTTCCAGTGCTACTTGTCTCTGCTTTGCTATTGCTTCCTTAACCCTGCATGGCCTAGATCACCTTTCTGAAATTCTTCCCTTCTCCACAAGGACTTAATTGTGATTTTCAAAGCAGACTTCCAAGATATGTTACCTTCTGGGGGCTCAAAGACTGGTGGATTCAAGCAATACATGTGATAGCCACGGTCACAGTCATCACAGAAGAGCAGCTGGTCCTGAGGCAGGTTTGTTGAAGAGACAGTAGGGAAAGGGGAAGAGAAAGAGAGGAGAAGAGATAAAATGATGTAAATTAGTCTGTTGCCAAGATGAAAACATAAGAATGGTAACCAGCAGTGCTCAGCTAGGAATGCAGACCTGCGACACAGAGACTAAGAGACTATTGGGAGCGTAAAAGGCTACAAGCATCACATTTGTGTATCCACGATCAACCACCATATTTCTGAGAAGCTGCAGAAAGCCCTTCTTATCACAAAGGCAGCTCAGTTTCTAACTAGGAAATCACTATGAGAAGTGGAGGACTTGCTTCCAAGGTGGCCTCATGATGCAGGAGCAAAAGAGCTGTTAGGCCAGGGATAAGCTGTCCTAAGAGGACAGGCTTTGCTGGGCTCCAGGGTGACCATGTGCTGGATCTCATCCCTTCAGAAAAAACCTTTTACTTAGACAGTTTTCCAAAACTCAGCTGAGTAAATTCTTTGTGAAACAGATGGGAATAACATGACCACACCATGTGGTCTGCAGCTCTTTCATATATTTTGGGTGAAAAAATCTGCTCTGAAGTATGCCATGATTCTTGAGGCAGAACAGCTCCCTGGTTTCAGATTTCCTTATTTATTGCAAAAGCAAAAAAAAAATCTCCGGCTTCAAATGTATTCTGCTGTAAGGAATGTAGTGTTAGCTAATTGCCTCCAAAGTTCTCCAGCCACTGTCAGTTCTCCCAGTTTCTCACAGGCCATGAAGGACCCCTAGCATCAGATTTTAACTGAAAACCCCACAGAGAGACATTGCTCAGCTGCAGGCTCTGGATCATAGTTTGGAAATCACTGGAATAGGTGATTAGGTGAGGCCTAACCATCCCAGTTCAAATGCTTTCATGTAATGTAAGCATTTTTTAAGTAATTTTTTTATTTAATGTAAAAAAATCATGCCAAGAAAGTAAGGAAAATCAATCAGGGACAGAAGAAACATACTTGGGTTATCACATATTCACGTCTACTTCTGACTACCATATTGAAAATAATACTCTCTTGAAATGCCCTGCAACAGGAGTTTATGACCCCCAGTTAACTTCTATTGAATAAGCATACAAACTACAAGTATCGCCACCTTAAGTGACCCTATATGATACCTGTGGTAAATTCAGACCAATGGCTGAATGGGGACACTTGGGAGAAGCCCATCTCTGCTCTTAGGTGTGGCTCTTCCTTGGAGATGTATGGAAGTAGCAGGAAAACAATGACCCATACCACTGCCACGTGCTCCTCAAGGATGGGCATGGGAGCAGATTGTAGATGCTTATTTGCATGAAAAGATAAATGAACTCACATCGTTCTCAGAGGTCCCACAAAGGCTGCAGGATTTGCACTCAATGCATTGCCACTGATAGGTTTTAACAGCCTCAGTCATGTTTGTGGTGAACTGCAGGCAGGTCGGGTGTCCTGAGGAAGATCGGAAACAACTGTCATTGTTAAGGCTCATTTATTGCTTGTTAATTAACCAGTATTAAATTTGGGAACAAAACACACATGGACATGGACTGATCACAACATGGGCTGCAACTAACAGATACCAAAGAGGAAAGCAGGCATTAACCCTTTCGCTGCCGGGCACAAGAGAAAATCAGAGTCATCTCCACCCATTCCCCATTGGCAAAGCATTTTTATTCAGAGCTCTTAAAAATGGTTTGGCTTTGAGTTGTTTTTTGTGCATTTGCTTTTTGTTTTGTTTTTTTTTTTTTTAAAGAAAACAAGAGAAAGGATGAAATCAGAAACAAACCTGATTTCAGAGAGAGACCATCTGTCTTAATAGAAATTGGACTACAGTTTCAATTAGCGTTGTTTCGACTGGAACGAAGGACCTGGTGGAAATGAGGTTATTCTCCATTTCACAGCTTCCCTTCCTGGTGTCCAAATGGGTGGAGCAATTCTGTAAACTTTGCTTAAATGGAAGCAGTGGCATAGAGAGAAGATGCATGACAGGATGGAGGGATATAGCTTTTAATTTTTTTAAGAGCTCTGCCACTAAAGTTGGTTGGCACAGAAGAAACCAAATTGCACAGCTAACCTTCCAGGATCAAAACAAGAAACCAAAAGGAAAAAAAAAACCCAAGCCAACTCCCACAATGAACTAAATGAAAGGAATAAAGAAGGGAAAGCTAGCAGAACAGTCACATCTAATTGGGAAGGACAAATTGCCAGAGTTACAACCCCCGCCCCTACATGCGTGTCAACTCCAGCTTTGCAAAACAGCGGTATCACAGTAGCAGGGTCAGCAATGGGCTTTCTGGAGGGGAAAATACAAACAAACAAACAAACCAAAGGTAGGATCAGTGTTCCTTCTGCAAAACAAAACAAGAAAAATACACCGCTGAAATAAAGCACTGTACTCCCAAACCACCCCTATCAGGCTGAGACATTGCCTAAATCACCTGCAATAAGCTACTGGTGGAAAGCCACATATTTGGCATCCCTCTCTAAAAAGCATTAACGCTGTGCATAGTCATGACAGGGATAGTCAACTGCTCATCTGTAGAAAAACTAGAAATACAGGTATACACATCCAGCACTGCTGCCTCTTACTTCTAGAAACTCACACAGTCAGGCGCACAGGGTTTTTTCACCTCCAGCCAATCTGCTGTTCTTAGACTACAGCCAACGGGTACAAAAAAATCTTTTCCACTTCCACCAGCCTAAGTGCCTTTTTAAGAGTGGAGAAAGAAAGGCTGCTTCTCCGATAAGAAAAAAAGGCATGTCTATGGTAGATGTGGGCACAGATGTGCCATCTTCATTTCTAGACCTATCAGCAATATTTTGCTGTGTCATCACACCACCCATCACCACCCTACAAGAAGTTTCTGTATTTTCTAGCTAGTGAAGCAAACAGTTGCTGAGAATTGCTGGATAAGGCAATAATGCTGTGGGCAATATATTTCTTTTATGTGCTCATGGTACTACCAAATCCTGTAATAAGGATTTTTGTTCTCCAGTTATATTTGCACGGTTTTGGTATGAAAACTAAGCCTGTCCAGCAAAGAAATGTGTATACATAAGTTATTAAGGAAATGGAATAGAAAATAAAGGAGATGTTTAAGGAGGGAAGGATCAATGACATTGCTCGTATCACTCTTAAGCCTTTGAATAAAGAAATGTCTTGACAATGCTGATGAGCTCAGATGGGCTAAGAAGATCACCGGGTTTTGAAGCTCTTGAAATATCAGCACAAAACAAGTATCAGATTTTACTGAGAGTTATAGTGAACCAAATCCAAACTAAAGTTCTGGGGAGCTTGAAACAGCAACTATGCAAAAGGAGATTTGACAAGATACCTTTTCTTCCTGAGAGGACCTCATATAATTTCTGATACTACTAAGCTAGCAGAACCTGACATGACACTGAAATGTTCCTCCAGATCTGATTTACAGTGAATGCAAACCTTATTCCAACACCAGTAAATAGAACAAATGGGCCACACTACATATCGGGGAGAATTCATCCCAGCATCAGAGTTGCTTCCAGAAATGTACATTGCTGTAATATATCACAGAAAGCAACTCATACAGGGAGGTGAGTTAATCAGAGTTAAATAGCTTCAGTCACATTTGAAAAGAAACAGAAAGAATGGAACCAAACTTAGGGAAATAAACCACAGCTAAATGCGTACACATCTTCACATGCTCATTTGCTTGTGTACACACATTTCTCATTGCAGAGACTCCAGCTTAAAGACCCCCTTTTCTCACACGACACAAAGGTCAGGTTCTGTTCACTACTTTATCTATGTCCCTTTGCAGCCATTCCTGCTCTCTTCCAGTTATCTGTCTTGACTGCCTTGTTACTCATTTGCCTCAAAAACACCTCTGCAGGTCTTCTGTGCTGCATGTCTATTGATACTGCCTCATCCTTGGAGTGATCCATCCTATTTTGCAGAGCACTTCTTAAGAACCTCACCTACCAGAAGCCTAAAAGAAAGGGTCTCTTGTGTACTGAGGATTCCTTAGAAAATATTAATAGTAGAGCAAGGGCCACAGTGGTTTCTTTTCACTAGCAATGAAGAAATATTTTGCAAAAATATACCAATTTATTCACTCCATTAGGCTCTGTCTCCCACTGCTGCAAGTACAAGAGTAGTGTCTGCATAGCTGCAGATTGGTCTCTGTTAATCCAGGGCTTATGCCATGTGTAAGGCAAAAAGAATATCTCGTGAACATGTCTTTCTTAGGCCTCTAAGTCAGATCCTTTTTTACATTAAGCAGCATCCCTTGTGGTACCATGACCCTAACCTAATGTCATTGGAAACACTATTTTTACTTATGCCAGCAGCATGATGAGGCACTGTAATGTATGGTAAGCATGCCAGTAGATACATTAAAATTCTTTTTCCTTCCCTCCCTGCTCTCCTTTTTCACAATCTCTCTATATTCCTGCTACTTTTGCCAAAACCCAGTGTTTTACATCCTATGAGAAAATTCACACATCCAAGACTTCCTGAGACAATGTTAGTGAACATCATCCCTGCTCCATATCACAGAACTTCTTAGCATTCCCTCTGTGTCAGAGTACCTAAACACAAAGCCCCCTGTAGCTGCATGTGGCAAGCTAGAACAGGTAAATTCAAATTCCTTTTCTTATTTTTTTGTGTTGTTTTGGTTTGGGTTTTTTTTAAAGGCCAGTTCAGCCCACAAACAATTTTCTTTTACACAAAGAGTAGTCCAAAATATGGTTCAAGTTACAGACACTATGGTAGTGCACAAGCCAGAGAGCTGAGAATCTTCTTGCTTAAGTTCATCACTTATGTGGTTAAGATGAAGAAACAGTCTTATTTCACCTAAACTTGTGACAAACAGCATTTGCTATGGCAAAGGTGTACAGCAAAGAATCTGCAGCTGGAACTCAGTTAATAATTCAGGTGGTGGCTCAGCCCTGGGAAACCCTGGATCACTCTTGCAAGTAGGTATCAGCTCCACAGATCTAATAAGAGGAAGAAGTAACACATATTTATGGTGTCACCAAAGTCAATAGACAGACCTCTAAAACACACTCTGGGAGCAGTTCTGTTGAAGGAGAAGGCAATATATTAACATTGACAGTTTCTAATCTACCATAACTATTCTCTACCTAAACTTTTGCTATGCTGCAATAGCTATAAACAACATAGACAATAAAACTTGCAGTGAGGTTTCCAACAGCTCATCCCTTTGTCTTAAAACAATATTTTAAAGTGTAGATCATGTTCGAAAGCTCCCTCATCTTTGTCAAAACTCTCCTCTGGATCTGAACTCTGCAACTGAGACCATATTTTATAGTGACATCCGTGTTTCACATGCCACTGCTTTTCATTGTACACTATGCTCACCAGACATCTGCTCAGAGGAGTGGGGAGGTGAGCACATTCAGAGACCAATTCTTGTCTCCTGCACCTGGTGCAATTCCAGGCTGATGGGAAAGATAATTTTAATATAAAAAACCTAAAAAAATATAAAAATCTCTTCTGCTTACACTGGCTGTATAACATTAAAGACCAAAACTGACATTAAAGGGCAGGAGCAATCTGCTGCTCCCAGGCACTCTTGTGACCAGTGAAGGCCTTAGAATGGCTCATTAGTGCTTTTTCAATAATGGATTCTGCATCACAAGATTAATTGCAGTCATGTGCTCTGTCACACCCGCCACAGACTATTTAAGTTAACAATCCAATCAATAACCTTTTTGAAACAAAGGCAGAGATTATCTTGAAGAAAAAAATAAGCAAAGATTTTTTTTTTATAACAAATGTGAAATTATTTATACAGAGTAAAAGGAATTTTGACCTAGTTTCCAATTCTTTCCCTTATCTTCACTATGTAGTGGTGGGCTTTTTAATCAATAGCATGATGAAAATTCACAGGGCTCCTGGCTATATTGCATCAGAATTTACTCCACAAACTATTCAAGTCTTTAAACAACTATAAATACGTATTACAGATATAATGACCTATGTCACAGGAATCCCATCCAAATAATAGAAGTTTTACATGCAAAGAAATGGCATAATTTCCTCCTGCTAAGAATAAGGATTGCTGTGACCACTGCCATCATTAGACAGAATTATTACCATTATGCGTACAAAAGAAGGGAAACTTGTAATTCTAATAAGTAATATGATTTTATGGTTATGATATAAAAATTTAACCCTCATTTGTCTGTCTAGGAAGGCATGCTTACAGACTTGTAGTGTCAACAACAGATGGATTAGAAAAGGCCCTTAAAAACTCAAACCACCCAAGCACACCAAAAGACTTGGCTCTGCCAGAATTCCAGGTTCGAGGAGCTCAATGCTCAGAAAAAGACTAGACATTCCAAAGGGATGAGGATGGGAAGCTCTTGTCATTTTCCTGGCCCTTTCTATCTTGCAATGTGAAGGTGTTAAGGTGTAGATATATGCTTGCCTGCTAAAATGGAGGTACTCATGAACAGAAGCCCATGTTTGTGGGGTGAGGATCCAAGGCACCACCTGCCACACTACCTCTGTGATATGGAGAAGCAGGAGTATTTCATTACAGAAAAATATAATGGCTTTTCTAGTGGCCAGGGCAGGGGCAGATGTCAGAGTCTGCAGGTGAAGGACTCTTGTCTCAACCACTTCAGCACAGGGCCCCGCTGAATACAGCTTCTTAAGAAAAACACAAACAAACCAAAAAGGAAGTCTCACTCATAGGCACCATTGGGTTGTATTACTATTAGACAGAAGAGGAAATATTACCCCTGTGAATTTCTATGTCCTGATGGAAGTGAGAAAACCTGGCAGTTTCTCCCAGTGTGTTCCAGCACTGCCAACTCTGCTAAAGAAGTGAGTCCGAAAGGACTCAGTGGCTTCAGTGAATAGTCTGGTTGCTCTGATTTGGTTGGACACCAACTCTATTCTAATACTCTACAATGTGCCAGTAATTGTGGAAGAATTAATGCCTCTAATAACTGATTGATCTCTGAAACCATTCAGCTGTAGAAGAGCTTATAGTTCCTATTATTTCATTTTCTAGCCTATAGTTGCTCTGCCCAGCATGGACAGAGCTTAAACTGAGCCTGTAGAAAGTGAAGGGGCACTCTGCTGCATTAGCACTGTGACTGGCAGCCAGCTGCACTCTGGTGGAGGTGGTTTGCTTCTCAGTACTGCCAGTTCCAGCAGAAGTGACATAAATTACAAGCACTTGCTCAAATATTCGGCACCAGTAGAAGAGAGTCTGCTTTAATTGTTCACCCAAGGGACAAATAAAACTCCTGTGCAAAAGAAAGTGGTTCAGTCCCAGTTGCAGTTTGGCAGGTGTAATTGGAGTCAATGGGAACTGAAAGCAGGACAGAACTGCGTTTGAAAGCAATTAGAGCCAGAGATTTTGAGGAAGTTAGAAAATGGTGGTATGTGGCAGGTGACACTTGCAGCTCACTCTCCTGCACTGGTCTGCTGTTCCTTTAGCCATACAAACACCAAAGGGCATGGGGAGCAGAGATAGCGAGCTCCTGCTGTAACACCCCTTATCTCCAAGCACTCCCCAGAAAATTTAACTGCCTGAGGAAACACCACCCACCAGCTCAACTCATGCCCAGATTTGACTCTACAATGCCATATAATTTTCTTTGAAACATTCTTAAGCACCAAGAGCATCAGCTAGGACAAGGAACCTCGGTTACAGAGGGTACCTGGAGAGCAAAACTTGGCTCAGGCTGCTCATGTGCATAAACAAAATGAAGGATCTGCGCATACACAGACCCAGATGCACCCAGGGTTATTAGCCACGGACAAGGCAGCAGAACTCCATCTGGCACCTGGCAGCGGGAGGAGCTGGGTGGGATTCAGGGGTGACCTCTAGAGCATGCAAAGAGAGAGAAGCTAGGAGTGAGTTATTCTGGATTTCCTAATGGTTTGTCAGTCAAATCATTCTCCACACGCCATCCCCATGGTAGTAGATGCCACACATGTTACACAAAAGCTACTTGAGAAATCTTTTAAAACAATTTTACTGCAATAGATTTGTGATTTTGCCCTGTGTACCCGCTGCCCCTTCCTCAGCATGCACAATCCAGCCATACATAACTTAGCAGGGAAAAATGAAAAAACAGGAGTTACAGATTTTAAAAGCCTCTAAAAACTGCTGATAATTAACTTCGGTGCAGACCAATCACCACAGGGAGAACACCCCGATTTGGGCTGATGCTACTGCATTTCTGTGCTCAGGTTTGCCAGGGGGAGGACAAGCCCTGCCAGGGTGTCTGCTGCTGTGTGGGTGTCCCCCTCTGTCCAGGCACACTTGTCCCTCCAAAACTGCCTGGGACAAGCTGAAATCTGCACCTCTATTTCCATATCTCCCAGGGATTTGGGCTGGGACAGATGTGGGGCACAGTCCCGTTCCTCTGTCTTCCTCTCTAAGGCCAAGCAGTGGGGATTCAGACACACCTGACATGCACTGCTCAGTTCACTGCAAAGATGCTGTGAGCCCTGTGCATTTGCAACCTGGGGGATCAGAAACAGGCCCCAACTGTAAAGCTGAAGGAGATGTCACATGCCCCCATGTCTCATCTCAAAACCAGCCAGCACTCAGCTCCCTCTTCTTCCAGACTGGCCCCCATTAACGACTGTTGGCCGCTAGACAAAATGGCTATTTCTTGCCTAAGAAAAATAATGCAGAAGCACTCAAATAACCTTGTACTGAAGCATCAGCTTGTTAATGCACTGGTAAGTCATGCCAGCACTGTACAATTCCTGGGGGTGAATTAGGTCAGAGTGACCTCCAGAAAAACCACCAGGCTGCATCGCTGAGTGCTGCATTATGGGTAACGATCTGCTAATTGCCAGGAGGCACTTGGGCTGCTTACCAACACCAACAGGAAGGAAACCTGCCTGCAGGCACCACACGGACTCCATATGCCAGGGACATAGCTCCTAATAACGAGAATAAACCCATTTATAGAACATGAACTGGCCAGGAGGACAGGCATGGAATGCTAATGCTGCCAAGCCGTACAGCTCAGGGGGGTCGGCGGTGGAAGACACCCAGCAAGGCTGCCCACGCACTGAGGGGCAGGTTTTGCATTTGGTTGCACAGTGAAGTAGGGGTGAGATACACAGAGATGAAAACGCAAGACTGAGAGAAAGACTGCTTATCCAGACAAGATGAATCACCACAACCTGGAAAGCCAACATCCCCTTTGCCCCAGGGACATTTTCGTTACCCTTCAACAAACTGCAGTGGAAAAAAACCTCCGGCACAGCTCCGACCTCGTCGCTATGCACTGCAGGCTCCCCAGCCAGGCCAGCTCACACACCACAGAGCTTTCAATCAACTGGCAGGCTCACTAAACCCTTTCAAAATGAGCAACCAAGCAAAAATACTTGGTCATAAACACTAAAAATAGGAACGGAGGATTGGGTTTTGTTTTGCTTTTTAACTTGGTGAAGCCAGCTCTTCCTAGTGCATTAAATCCACCTCCCTGGCAGCCCATTTAGAACATCTCCTCCCCCCTGGGAGAGCCAAAATCTCCAGCTATAATGAGAGGAGTGGGGTGATATTTAAAATGCTAGGGAAATGGCAGCCTGAATAGCCTTCCACGAGTGGCATTGCCTTTGTTACCAACCCCCCCAAAACAAGATATCAGCTCTGCCCCTCCTCCCCTCCGTTTAATATAACAGGGACTCTGCTACCTGCTTGAACACACATTTGCTGTCCAAATACCTGGTCCTTCCCCAGTGTTTCTGGTGTTAAACTGCCCCACTAACACAGCCAGATAGATGGCAGCCTGCCTGCAGGGATGCCCAGTGCTGCCTAGTGCTCCCATGATATCAAAGGAGCATTCAAGAAGACTCCAGTGTTTTCACACAAAGTGTGTCTAAACTGGACTGGTGGCAGCAGTGGATGGGACACATCATTTCCCCAGAGCGCTCTAACAGGGGCTTCTCAGCTGGGATTATGAGGGAAAGTGCGATTCAGGCAATTTGTCATGACATGGACACCTCTTCATTTAAAGCAGGCCATGTTCACCCGGTCAGTTCAGAGAGCATCAAGACAATCTCCACTGCACCACTGTGGTCCTCCTCAAGCATCAAGGACTGTGGGAAGAACTTCAGAGGTGATCTCACCCATGAGCCATGAAACAGCCATCCCATAAAATCAACTGTCAGCTGGAAACAGGATAGGCTGGGTTTACACTGATGAATTAGGGAAAGGAAAGGGATAAAGGAGAGAGTATTACTAATCTCTGGACTAAGTTTCTTTCTAGAAAGATTAAGGAATGACTCCAGACTAATTCCCTGCCACCACAGTTCTAGAAATTTCAAATCAAATGGCAAACTCCAGAGAAATTATTTAAATGTCATAATTTTAATATCAAAGAAACTTAACTATGCAGAAGACACCATGCCATTGTATACACAGTTACCTCATTGCTGTTACATGAGGTAACATATCATCTAGGTAAAGAAATTCAGCACATGATGGGTAAATGGTTGATAATTGATGTGAAGGTGCTGAAAATGCAAGAGGTCTCTTTCTCACCCAAACATAATTTACACTATTGCTAATGTAACTGTATGTTCAGACATAAGTATAATTGCCTCACTCAACAGAAACAAAACCAATTCGGAGCAAGTTACTTGAGTCTCTTGTTAAGTTAAAGAATTAAGTTAAAGAAATCCTTTCATCTGCCAAATAGGCAATGATCTCCATGTACACTCTCCACTGTTGGTAATGCAGTGTCAGAAGCTGGGAAAATCCCATCGTCTACTGATTTTATTCCTGTTTGGTTGGGAATTTTTAAGTGCCAATAGAGATTTCATCAATAAGGCAGTCAGTTTTCACTTTTCTGTCAAAGTCCCAGCAACATCAATGTCCAGAGGGAAGTAAGAGCTATAACTGCATTCTGCAAAGCATCAATATGAGTGCCGTAGGAGGGAGTGAAATGTCTTTGTTTACTCTCTAAAAAATGCAATTTCAGGGTGATCTAAACATCTGAGTGAAGGAGTGAATTTGAACAAAGTAGTTTCAGTCAAAAGCAAGTGGGAGGGGAGGAAGGGTTAAGAGGTGCAGAGGGAAAAAACTGATTTTTCAGAAAGGGTGAGTCATTTTGTGCCAGTGTCTCACAAACAAAAAGTTGGACTTTCATTTTGGAGCAGTACCTTGCTTCAAAAGTGAACTTGATGGAATTGTTTTTAAGAAAGTAAAAAAATGAAATGTTTCATTGAAGCCTGCACACACTCGGCAGTGGAAAAGGGTCATTTCATTGAGAAAAAGAGAACGCGTTTCATTTTGAAGGAGGAGGAGAACCTCACCATGGTCCTTTTCAGTTCAGTTATTTCAATGGCCTTTTTGAGTAAATGTCCAATAAAATGCTGCCAGAGATGAAAAAAACAGTAGGTTTTTAAAATTTGTTTTTCAGTGGAAAACCACCAGAATAAAATCTGTGTCTCTTTCCTCAGGGCTCACCAGAGCTTCCACTCCAGATTAGCAAAGTCAAAGTGCAGGCCATTCCTTAACCTGTAACAAGTGAATTGTGCTGCTCTAACCTACACAACCAATACTTCATAAGAGCTAAGTATCACATCAGATTAAACAAGAAATGAGCTAGTTCCATGATAGCTGCACTGAGCCTAATGGGGACTAGTTCTTCACACAATGCTAGACTCAAAAATATGTAAAGAGTCACAGAGGAATATAAAGGGTATGGATGTCCTCAGGAAATTGATCTCAACTTTTTTCTTTCAGCTCACTATATACTTTCAAAATCTCACCCTTAATGGAAGTGAGGAAGGGGTCTTGGAGAGCTAGTTAATGAAGAGACTGACCTTGCCTTGCAAGGGAAATAAAGCTCTCTAACTCAGGAAAGGTCCTCTTAGATGAAGGACTATCTGGATGTTTGAAGAGTATGACAGCAATCTAAATTCAACCTAGAGAGACTTTGTGGACAGTTAAGAACTCTTCTAAGCCTCCAGCCTGATGGACACATTCAGAGATACAGTCAGTATGGAAAGACCTGAGAAGAGCTGGGACCTGTTCTTTAAGAAGCTTAAGTACAGATATCCCAGCAACAGATAAGACTTCTGAACCAGAATCCACTGCAGAATGCACCACACTGTAAAACAAGTTGTTAAGCCTGGGGAATGGGCTGGAAAAACTTTAGTATTGTTTTACATATTTAAGCTGCTCCCAGCAGAGCACTGATGTGAAGCAACTATGATTTGTACCAACAGGAAAATTTATTTCTCAAAGATAGGCTGAAAACCACTCCATGTAAACTTCACTGCACAAAATACTACATGAACTTGAAAGCTATGTCACAGTGGCCTACACTAAAATAAAAGTACCCCTTTAGTGACAGTACATCTTTCCACTATTTCCCATCCAGTGACTTTCTCTCACCTTGAAGAGCTGGCCTCAATACTGATTCCTGAAATCATCATGTGAAGAAGTTAATGGCTGTTGGCTAATGACAAAAATGCAAATTATCAAGCTAAGTCTTCAGCAATGCTTGATTAAAGTATCTCCAGCATTATTTAAAATCTCTAATCTCTTTCAAAAAAGGAGGCTGTATCGGAGAGATTTGGTCATGTTCATTCACTTCCTGCAGTCCACAATGAAGTCACCAAAACCAGGATGCTTAACAGCAAAGACTGAAGGAACTTAATAAGGGGCTTCAGTCCAAGTAAAAAATTACTCTTAACACCTGTACAAACCTAGATATAAACTAGGTCTTATTGAGAATTATGGAAGGTGAATAGCACTGAGAAATGAAACCTCACTCAAAAAAACCCAAACCCTTCAGCATTAAGGCTTTGCCTCTCTGAGGCAGGCCGCAGTAGTTCCAAGAGCTTCAGCACACTGCCCAGTTTATGTTCAAAGTGTATTGCCTTTTCCATAGCAGTGCCATTGTTGGTCTGTAGATCACTGAAAGTTACCATAGCTGTCTTCGGCAACATTAGGCAAAACTGTTTCTAATTATTGATGGCAATATTAGCCACAACACCATGCTCCAGAAATATGTGGTTTTTTAAAGATAAATGCCATCCTTCTCCCACCATGGTCCACCCACCATGGAATCATGAGGAATTACAGGCTACGAAGACATGAAATAACAGATGAGATAGTGTAAGTTTCTAACACGCACAGCAAAAGCCTTTGTTGAAACAGCAGTCTTAAAAACTTTGTTGAAACAGTCAAGTCTTAAAAAATATACTGGTGAAATTAAGATGCCACAGATGGATGGCTCTCATCTTACGTCATTAAAATCAAAGACAGGACTTAACTGTGGCAAATGTCCAGCTTTAGTGCAGCAAACAAAATACAATCTTTATACAATAATTTCCAAGGGATAGTGGAGATCTTAGAAACATCAAGCTACAGTTTGGACAAACCCAGACAAAGCTAAGGGGAGTAGTCATTGCTTTATTTAGTTGAGGTCTTACTCATCCATCTTCAACACCATGAATGGGAAGGGATACTGAGACGTCTATGTCATTGCTAATGAGCATTAAAAGCTTGGTTTCAGAGGCAAAGTGTTATAGGGGCTTTTTATCATTGGTAGGCTGATGGATCTAAATACAAGCAGGGCTCACAGATCCAGGATCCAAATTTTTATCTGATTACAGGCAAAAGTTTGGAATAAATCTTAAACTAGTGCAATATTCTAGTTCAGGTTAAAGCAAATTAGCTGATGCCGTTTTTATTCCACCCAGAGAGCTCAGGATCCCAGCCCTCAGCTTTGCCAGCCTTCATCTCAGTCTCAGCCCAGGGAAACCTTGGTTTTGGGGGCACCCATTTACTTCCACAATGCTAGCAGACATTTTTACTCGCTCCTGCTGCCATGTCTCACTCTCACTGGCAAGAGCCATTCTGTAAATGGGAAAATAAGATTTATTTATGTGAGCATAAATCTGCTCAGGGACTTAGGGAACAGCAGTATTTTTTTCTGTTCAGATAATTTCTGCAAAATTAAAATTTTGTTTAGAACATTTCTATTTCCAGGCCTGTGGCTTAAAAAAAGAAAAAAAAAAGTGCATCCCTTACACTGGAGACAATGAAAATGACAACTGAGAATGGGAGATGACCTACTGAACAAGAAAAGTGTACTGATGCCTTTTTCCTTCCCTCCTTCCTTTCTTCCTTCCTTCCATGCATTCATCCATCATATATCCTCCCTCCCTTTCTCTGATTTTGGGTAGGAAAAAAAAATTACTTGCCCCCCATGAATCCTTACAGAAAAGTAGTTCTGTAGGCTTGCAGCTCAGTTTGTTGTAAGAGTATCTGAGATCAAATCACAGAAAGGAAATTGGAACTTGTTAGGAGGGGCTTTAAACCCATCAATCCCATCACTTAATGTAAACTCTAAGGAGACTACCACAACTACCTTCTCAGCATGGCTCAGAAATACAGATAGCACCCTACCCTGTCTTTTCAGCTGCCTCTGGGCCCCAGTGCCCAGTCACAGAACAGCTGAGGACAATACAGTAAGGAGTCCATGAACTGTTCTATTAGAACTCAAACAGGTTCCCAAGAGCCACAGTGACTGGGGACAGCAAAGGTACCTGAAACTGCCTTTTTGTTTCCTCCTTCCTCCAATGAAAAAGAAAACAAAAATTGGTATGAACCCTTTTAGATTACTTTCTTGACAAGAGTCTGCTAAGGTCAGAAGGGAGAAAGAATTTCTTGTAATTCTAGAGTGTACCTTGAGAAAAGTTAATTACTGCAGTATGCATGATGCCTCTCTCCAATCAAGTAAATAAACGTACGCGTAGACTAAGTATAAGTTCTAACTGGTGAAACAAGAGATTGCATATATTCATGCTTTGACATTATTAAATTGTAGAGAGTATTGGGATGGGGGTTCAAAATCAGTTACTACAGGTCAAATAATACAAATTACTTCTGTGAATTGGCCAAAGGCCTTGCATAGGCAAAGATAAGGTCTGAAGGCAAGCAGTGAAGTTTTCAAGTCATAGTCACCTGAAGAAAGAGTGAAGAAACAAAACAATAATGGAAATTGAAATTACATGTGAAAAATAAAACTTTATAGGGAAAGGCTATAAAAGATGACCAAGGAGAGTTAATTCTCTGCTGCAAAGAAACACACTCTATCACACACAGATTTTAAAAATCAGGCAGGTACAACAGAGCTTCATAAAAAATAACAGCAAAGCATATTAGAGAAGAGGTCACACACAGAGTTTCCTAAAAAGATGGCATCTAATCTGAAACAGTATTTCCTCTTTCTCTTTCCATTCTATACAACCATACCATTAATCTAATATATGCAAAGGGAAAGGGAAGATTCATGTCAGCTGTGTAAAATGCAGCAAAGGGAACCACAGTTTCCAGTTACTCTAGTGACTGGATTAGAAACAGCATAAGTAGGGGCAGGTATCTTTAAGCAGTATCACTAAAATCTATACAAACAGGTATCATATAATATAGACTCCACTTTTGATTTGAAATTACCTTAATGCATCTCTATTAATCTCATGAAGAAGACTATTAAAATACGAACACTTTTAGGAAGATCCTCTATTATCACCAAATGATAGAAAAGCCTCTTAAAATGAGTCCTACACAAAAGCACTTTTTGATTTCCTGCCTACCTTCACTACAGCAAGCAACAGGACCAGTTTCTGCAGTCCAATGAATGGAGAAGAGAAAGTAAAGACAAAAATGAAGATAATTCTTGGTTAATGTAATGGTTCATTAAGAAATACCAAAACAAAAATCTGGGGACAAAAGTAATAATTTACAAAATGGAAAAGGGAAACAAAATTAATAGAGGAGGAAGTTTTATTTTAAGCTTCAAAGAGAGTATTATAAACAATGGAGAGTTTAGAAAAGTATATGTACAAGTACTCAACAATGTCTTTTTAAAAGAAGATTATTTGTACTAAAAAAGACCTTGTGGAACTGGTTCGATAAAGTAGTATTTACAGAGGAATATACAGTAGGGACATTGGAAGCAGAACTTTTATTTCGAAGGAATATTACACAAACTGAACAGAGACCCTACAGTTTAAAAATCTTCATTACAGTTGTGCGTCTTATATTTTGATGAAATGAAATTTTTTTTTTTTTTCTCTAGAGGCCGTTTACCACTGCAAGTTTAGAAACCAGCAAAATGAATGAAACAAAACCATCCTGCTAAAGAGCTCAATGAGGACACTAATTTTGTCATTTAATTTAGCTGGAGCAGGATTCAGGTCTACTGGACATCTTACATGACTATTTTTGGCCCTATGAGTTAATTTGGGAAGAAACAGGAGAAGGAGAAGGGAGAAGGGTACAAAATCTTCTGCTACTGACACATGGAAACTTCTTACTGATGTGAGTTTGAGCTCTAGGTGTGCAAGAAACACGATGCAGGGTCAGCTTCACCTAGCCAGGATGAATTTTTGTAGATATAGCTTTTTTCACTCTGAAAGCCAACTTAAGCCACATAAACAAAGCTAATTTTTTTCTGTCTATACCCTGGGTGGCTATACTAATACCTTTTGGTATGGTTTGACCTCAGTTTGCCTCTCCTATGTAACAGGGGTGTCAGACATCTGGCACCCCTGTTACAGAGCAGAAGCTAATTTGAGAGCCAAGTCCAATACTCTTCTGGACACAAGGCTATCCTGCATCTCTACTACACTGCATCACACGACACTAACAGTGCTGTGCTATCCTTTGTGAGCAGATTTGGCAGCCAACAAAACCCTCCAGTGCTTGTATGAAGCAGAATATATTATTTTTTTCACTGAGAAAATGCCTCACAACTTAGAATTTGGGGTGTGAACATCCCTCACTGCTGCCTTACAGGACAATTTAGAATTGCAGCTGTGGGAACTCACATTCTTCTCCAGCTGAGTAACCCCTGTTGCTTACTGCTGACATATGGGTGCACCTGTACACTTTTCAAAGTCCACTACCACTTAAGGAAGGGCTAAAGTAAACAAGTTTTCTACACTGGCATCATCCTTGACAGAAAGATCCATGCCAAGAGCACTTAACATTGAGATACTTCCTTTACAGACAAATCACAATGAGCTGTGGAATTACCAAAGCAAAAAATAATACCAAAATCAACAGAGTTGCTTTCATTTTTGAACCCCCTCTTTCAGCAGAAGTATTTCTCAGAGTTGCTCAAGAGCAAACCTCTTTTAACATGCAGAAGAGACACATCAATCCTGTTGGGAGAAGACAGTCCTTTGAAACAGACATAAAATCTGGTAACAAAAAAATTCAGCCACTGAGCCTGGTCTTTGCTAATCCAACAGTTTTTGTTTAGATTTGTGCGTAACACAGTACAGCAAAGTAAGTTTTAAGCATCTAAAAGGATAATATTATTAAGGAGAAAGTAAACCAGAACAATCTTCACTTACCACATCCAATTTTCAAAAAACAAAGATACACAGCACATGTATGAATGGCTTCTTTAAAGCAAGAGAGCAGAGTTGACCTTTATTTTCATTATTTAAAAAAAGTTTTTTCCTCAAAGTAAATATTCAGTCTTTATTTTACAGTAAGTGCTTTTTAAAATTTCATGTCTTCACAAAATTGCATTTAAAATTTGAAGTAAAATGTATTTCAAACAAAAATACTGTGCAACTTTAGCACTTATTTTCTTTCTTAAATATCGAAATAAATAAAATAGTTGTCTTTTTCAGTTTGTTTGTTTTTCAGTCAGTTCTACTGTAGATCAATTCCAGTTTGACCTGGGTTTATACACACACTTAAAAGAAAGTGAAATCAAGACTTCAAAAAACTTCTTTGTATTGCACCAGCTTAGGGCATCCCCAGGACTTCTCTCAACAGTTGGCAGCCAACTTCCCACAGTCCAGGCTCCTGTGCCAGATGGAACACGGGTACAGAAGAGTTAGGGCAAGGAAAGAAGTATCAAAGCATCCTGGGTTCTCTTGGTCTTCTGAAATGTCTTGCTTGAAGGATGCTGGAGTCCATGAGGGCAGGGCTGACTGCAGAGGGAAAGGCAATACAAAGTAAAACTAAACAAACTCAAACAGACAACAAAAGCAAGTTTTCAGAGAAAAAACAGAAGCAGCACAAACCAAAATTCCAACCCTGATTACCTTCTAGTTCTTTGAAAATGTAACTCAACAGACTCAGTTTCAACTGATCATGGAAGCCATAAATTAATACAAACAAACAAATCAGATATGAAAGAGCATATCCAAGAGAAAGGCACTGAACCAGTCAATCTTTCTTATTGTGAACCACATTAAATGACCTTCATCATTTAGCTTAGGTAACTGTCTTTTCATTAACGGTAAGACCTTTGCTTAAGAAATCCTGCTCTGATTACCTTGCTATATTATGAATTATTTGTAGGGAGCCACAAGCGTATGCAGCATGGCACAAAAGACATTTTCAGAAGTCTGAACAATGCTCATGGGGTGGCAGCAATGTGATAACTCCTGGAAAGAATGAAAGATTGCATTTTGCATTGCATTTATTCCATGAATTGACTAAGTTACATGCTGCTAAGCTCCTGAACAAGATTAGATAGCAAATAAAATAATCTCTTTATTTCCACAAAATGCAAGTGCCTCCCCCCATGTCTTCCCCACATCTTTCATATCAGTTCTGGACTATACAAAGGTCCAAAATCTTAGAAGCTGCCAACGACCAAAAGAATAAGTCAAAGATATGAACTGGCAGCATCCGCTTAAGAGGGCTATCAGAACTTGAAATCCCAACAGCTGGGGTTTTTTTCTAGATGTTATTACAACTTGTCTTCTCTGAAATTGGAAACTTAGCACTCATGGAAATACAAACAGGGACATGAAAATAGTTCTGACCCAATTTCAGTATTCTATGGTATTTATATAGGTTGGGGTTTTTTTCAACACTGGTAGATATCTGGCAAGGAGAACAAAGATTGGTAGGGTTTATTGTAATGGCTCAGTCAGCAAAAATTCAGGCTGGCTACATTCCTGCACTGTGAAGGTTTGTCAAAACAATCCCATGCCGGCATGAACACATGTATGTGCCTCATACTTTGCATATACTTATAGCTACAAATTTCATGTAAATAAGAAAAAAACAAAAAACAGAGAATATGAAATGGGTGTTTATTGGAAACATCTACATATGTTGCAGCACAAAAGACACTGGGCAGATTTTGGAGCTTTTATAGTAAGATGACTCCCAGTGGGGTCAATTCAATGTTTGCTTGAGGAATTGATTCAGTAAAACTGAATGCCATGAATGCCTCTGCCATGGGGCAGAGGAAAATTGCACAAGGAGCCAGGCTTTGAAAGCTCCATAGTTTTATGGTATTTGAACTATAATTTCAGGGCCCGTCTCAAAATATCATTGTAAGAAATAACCAAAAAAAGGCAAAGTGGGCAGGAGAGAACATCACAGCCCAGATTCAGTGACTCTTTGGGTGCATTTCTCATTTGCTCCATGCATCAATAGGCAGCAAACTGAGTCTCTGTCTTCAATCAAGAGCCTAAGCTGAGGTCTGTAAAATGGCAAACTAGAACTCAAAATGAATAACTAGTGTAAAATCTCAAAGGCAAAACAATGTGGGGAAGGGATTCTAGTAATACATTCTGCTGAAACAAATGGCCATCTCAGAGCTTGTCTACACCATACTAGCAAGAGTATTAACAGGAAGGTTTCATTCAATAAAAGCAATAGCTAAGAAGGCCCAGTGGTAATGCTTCTGAAGTCAATGGCAAAGTTCTCTCTGGCCCTTGTTTCAGCAGCCTATGCTCATCATTTATGATCTTACCACATACATACGATGTTATTCCTGGCACCATCACATATTAAAGAAATAAATACCCAGCCCACAAAACTGTGGGGTGCCTGGGCAAAGGGAAGAGACGCAAACTGAAGCAAATCAGATTTCAGTTCCATTCCTGTTCTGCCACATTCCTCACTTTTACTTTTTAACTTCAATGCCAGAAACCTGTATTTTCTTAAAAATTTCCTAATACATATTATTATACTTAAAATTTTATACTATTTTTGTGAAAGAGCTGAGGTCCGTCCCTGCCAAAATTTCAACTAAGTGCGTGCTACAAAAGGGAGTAGGCTGAGGATCAGTGCACAATCTACATAGCCTTTCTTCTCCCCTATCAGCTGCTCAAGCAGTACATCACTTCCTTTTTTCTCCTGTTCCCATCTGTGAATCAGAGTTAGCAGAGGACAATTCAGAAAACTATGTGTGTTTTCTAAGATCCTTTAGTATGGAGCAGTAGAAAGGTACCTGAGGAGATGGCTTATATGATTAAACACAGAAAAGTCTGAATTTAGGGCCTGAAATAAAACACCCTTTATTCACCTTTCACATCGAGGCTGTCTTATTTTGGTACATGGTTTGCGTGGGAGCAGGTGTTTCAGGGCATTCTTTAGAAAGTCTTGTGCTAACCTTCCTGTAATAAGAAGGACATCTTTGGAGGAGAACTGAAATAGCCAGGGTTGTGATTAATTGAAGAGCTGCAACTTCGAAGATTTTATGAAGAACAGCTGGTCTCACGGAACTGCTGAAATCACTGGGGAATACAGAGCATCACATTCCTTTCTGATTTCAAAGATGACTATTTTTTAGGTACAATCCAGAATTTACATTGAAAATTCTTTTTATGCCTTGCTACATTGGTTTGGGACCTATGTATCCTTTAAGATACAATTGACACTGTGCAGTTCCCTAATCAGTGAACTGGCTATGGTAGTGTCAGGGTCCTCTTTCGCAGGTTTTTTTGTTTGGTTTTTCGGTTTTTTTAAATTGCACTTACAAAACGTCCTTCTGTATATTTTCTGCCTCATTAACATTGTCATCTTCGCCTCATCCATCTCAGAGGGTCTTGTGTAGTAGCCCCTTTGCTTTGCTTTCATCTTCAGCTTAGGAGCTACCAACCTCCTTTCCCTGTTCCCAGCCTTCACTCCAGCACTACATGTCCTGAGAATATTTCAATTCCATATCAACACCCCATTCAATGTTCACTGTTAACACTACTTTACAACCCAGCTTAAACAAGTACTCTTTTAGCTTTCAACTCTCCATCTTCATTTCCTCTCTATGATCAATGCCTTCCTATGGTCAGTACCACACTGCTCAGCCTGCTGGACTAAACTCGTGTTGGCTATCTCAGTCTAATAAGACACCTTGAGGAAACCAAGAACTACTTTTTCTCTATAACAATTAATTAATTTTATCTTCCTTCCTGTCTCAGGACTATATTGAACCAGTGACCATCCATATACACATTAATGACATAAATAATGGCGATGGATATTTTTTTATGCTATCTGCAATAAATGTCAGCTGGAAATTTTTATACACTCTGTGAGCTGTTGTGGTTTCTTTCTGAGGGTACTGTGCTACTCAGTTGTCATGAAGATGTGTGGTTTGGTTGCAAAAGGATTAAGACTGTGTGCATTGTTACAGTAACTGCATTTATGAAAATAAATCAAGACTTAATGAATTATGGACATCTGATTATTGTTTGTATTCCAAAAGAGCCTAGAATGTGTTAGGCATGGTTCACAAAAGACAATGGTAAGGATTCCATTTGGAAAATATTCTCTTTAGGGTATGCCTATTTTGCAGTGGATGCAGTGATTGGAGTTCTTCAGAAAGATGTACTTGGGTAGGTTTCAGCTACCTAGTTCAGGTGCTCCAAGGATTATAGTCAGCATATCAGCGCAGAGCTCAGCATGGGCTGCCACAGCATGGAAGAAGCTGGGTAAATATAGGGCTTAGTAAGTGCTGAGCTGTGTAGTGCCATCCTGCACCACAGGCCAGGTGCAGCTGGCTGGTTCCAGGTGTGTCAGCCCTACACCCCTCAGGCAGTGAAAGGCAGACAAATGAAAATTGAGTTCTTTTTCAAGTCAGGATAATAATTCAAGTCTTCATTACTTCTGTAAGCTTTTCCCTGTCAAAGCTTACTCTGACTGTATTTTGAGGAACACTGGGTAACACTTAAACTTTTCTTAACCTTCTAATTTGTATGACACGACTTCTGCATGGATAGAAGAAGTAGATGTAAGATAGATGCAAGAAATCCTGTTGTTTGTTTATTGTGGATTTAGAGCATTTCTAGGTGCTTGCTCCTTTTCTATTTTCCCTGCTGTTCACATGAACATGTCAAAAAGTAGCAAGCAAAAGAAAAAAAAATTTAAAGGGAGAGAATATGATACTAATGCCACAAATGTAAGTGCAGGGATTGAAGGGCAGGAGTATCAGAAAAAATAAATTTGAACTTCATTTTTTAAAATCTATAACATTTCAGGTTTTTCTGTTGAAAATCCAGGGCACAGAGATTTCACAATTGAGTGAAAGACATTTCAGTTCAGACATACCTTTCAAATCCTGATGCATGTTTCCTCCTTTCTGGGAAAGTCGCTGGGAAGGGAGTCACTCTCTTCTCCATTGCCCTTGGAACTTTATTTAGTATTGCTTTGGTTTTTTTCAAAAGAAGCTATTAAAAAGCAAATAAAGTCTCTCACGAGACACTACAGAGAGAAAAAACAGGGCGACACAGGAAAAAATGCTGTCAATTGAAATTTAAAAATGGAAAGAAAAGTATAGGTGAGGTATTTTTCCATATAATTTCTTCCATGATTCTGCTCCTCCATCTGTTTTGTCTGTGACGCCTATGACTTGCCACTTGTATTCCATCCCTATGCTTGGAAATTGCTGTCCATGAAGTGAAAAGTGAAGAAAACAAAAAAAAAAGAAGTAGAACGGCGTGAGGAAGACATGAAGGGGTGCAGGGAGGAAGAGATCTATTGAGTGTAAAGGTGTCCAAAGGAGATGGAAATGTGTTCCCCAAGGCCATAGTCTTCAATGGTGCTGTTGTATTTTCTGGCTGTTAGCATAGCAGGTGTACAAGAAGAGCCAAACTCCATGTGCTACAGTAAGTGCAAAATCTCGAAACACAGAAGCCATCATATCAAGGGTTTCCTTGTCCCCTGATAGAGTCCGCCCACAGTGGTTCTCTAGAAACAGTTCTATTATCAAGTAGACATCCATTGCTTTTTTGTTTCTTTTTCTAATTTTATTTAAAAAGTAGTTTTCTAATAATATATAGAATATATAAATAATAATAATAATTAAAAAAACCTATTTGGGTTTGCTTTCTGTTATCCAACCCATCTGTATTTTTTGTGGTTTGCCGATATATATAT
Organism: Lepidothrix coronata; assembly: GCF_001604755.1. Classification (NCBI taxonomy): domain Eukaryota; kingdom Metazoa; phylum Chordata; class Aves; order Passeriformes; family Pipridae; genus Lepidothrix; species Lepidothrix coronata. The sequence goes on from NW_016690181.1 coordinate 218,202, forward strand.
TAAAAGACAAGAAAATCAACTCTGCTCACTATTAAAAAAAATATTAAATCCACTTTTTATGTTTCCAAAGAGAAAGAGAAGGAGGGGAGGTGGGATAAAATCAAATTAAAATGAAAAACAAAATAAAAACAAAACCCTCAAAAAACAGGAAAATCAAAACCTTCTGTCTCTTCAAAGTAGTTGTCAAGAGCTTTAAAAGCTTGTGCTTTCAGTGTACACCCCACAGGAAAAACAACAAAAATAACAAAAATAACAACAACAACAATAACAAAAAAACCCAAGGACCTAAAATTAAAAAAAGAAAAAGGTAATAATAATCTTAGTAGTAAAAAGGACAGCAAATCGTTCAGAGTTTCTGTGTCTTTTTAGTTATTTTAGCAGCCGCCCTTTTTGTCTGCAGAGGGAGAGCTGCCACCACAGCCACCTCCTCGGCTCGAGAGAGGCTCTTCTGCATCATCCTCGTCAAAGCCATGAAAGGTCGAGGTGTCGCTTTCTGACGTGGAACCGAACAAGTCCTCCGTAGTGCGTGCTGGCGCTGCTTCATCCCTCCTGCCTTCTCTTCCCAAATGAGCTGACATGTATGATGAATATATCAGCACATGGGTTAAGCAACAGGCATTATCATCATAATTTTTTTAATTATCATTTAATTATCATTAAAAAATCAGACTATCGAGCTCATAGGTGTGTGCTTGTATGTGCCCGCACACCTCAACAACATAGCATAGGAAGAACTGCAGTAAGAGAAATAATAAAGGATCAGTTTCTCCTTCAAAGAAAAGACATCTACAAACACTACAGGTGCCCATAGCTACAGCAGCGAAAGGGTTAATCACGTTTTCCTCTCTTCAAAAGACAGTAAAATATTTCCTCATGATTACTGAGATCAATTTTTAAATATTTTTAGACCATATAAGTAATTAAACACTGTTAGCTCTAAGCACGATGACTTCAGACTGGCATCAACTGTCACAAATTTACTGTTATAGAAATGTAAACCTCATCAGTCTCAGAACTACTTTTTGTCCCCATGCTTCACCTGAGCCTAAAGAACCTCTTCGGTAGACAAAATGAAATACATTTTAAGTGAAATTAGCTTAAACCAATACTGTTATGCAAATTCCATGGCATGTCCTTCAAAAATAAAAAAACCTCCAAAACTAATATATACAGTTCAACAACTAAAACAACTGAGATGAGGAATGACCCATCTTGGGGAACACTGAAAAGTTCAAATGTGTGTGAGTCAATCCAACTTTCAGTATGGAGCAGGAAATTCTCCACACAGGACATCAATAATTGCAACAAAAACAACAACAACAACAAGACTCTTAAAAAGAGAAGTCAAATACTGAAATCTGCAAAACTGAGATTTATTTTCTCTCTCATTCAAACTTGTTATGTGATTAATAGTACAGCCTTCAAATTCCCTCTTCAAGAAAGACTGGCCCAGCAAAATTCAAGTGTGAGATTTTAGGGAACAGCTATTTTCTTATTCAGAAACAGTGAATGGTATTAAGCAACCATTTGGTCCCTGCTCCAGCTACAAGGAATCAGCCATATAAGAAGTACACTGCATTGCTTGAGACACAAAGAATTAAATACTGTTCACAAAAAAAAAAGACAATGGATATAGCAAAATAACTGGTAGATGAACCACCTTGTAGATATGTGATTTTACTGACTTTGTGAACAGAAAAAACAATATAATTTCCATGAGCTCTCTTTCATAAATTTTCTTCATTATCAAGAAAGATGGGAGCCACCAAAAAGGTTTCATTGTTTTAGTTTAGAGATTAGTGTGTGGTTGTACCTTAATCACTTTCATCACACATCAGTCACAGCATTGCAGACCCCTATGAATGACTCAAGTGGGTCAGAATTTGTACAAGGATAATGTTTAAGGGAACTGACTTTGCACAATTTAGGTTATGTGCTGATCTACTTGTTCTATCACACTAAGAAATCAAGGCAATTAATGTATTTGTGTTACATTCTGATATAATCACTATAGCAATGTTTAAATAGCAATAAAATATAGATCTATCTCACTGTGCCATATCAGGACAATGCTGAAATTAGTTATATTGTAATATAACAATCAAGGAGAAGAGCAATGATCTTCCAAGATGGCACCACAGCCCTCGCGAACTTCCCCTTTCTATTATTACGAAGCAATCACATACACACTAAAAGGTCCGTGTCCCTGACAGCACAGCATTTGTAAGGATGCCCCTGAAGAAAACCAAAGGGGTTGCCATTGATCCTCTGGTGACCAGTCAGTATCATTTCAGAATATCCTCAGAGGTCACAACAACTGCAGAAGGCAATTTGTCATTGAGAGTCTAGTCCTTCTCCCATTGAATGTAGTAATAGACTTTCTATGAATTTCAGCAGGAGCATAAAAAGGCCATTTCCTTGGCATGAAAACATTGCACATCGCATTTCAGCCACAAAGCAACAGACATCTTTTAATGACTACAGTACAGAAGGAGCAGCAGCCATACTGAATTTCAAGGCCTCTTTGGTTTTCAGATTTCCATATGATTGTACTAGTATCACCACTGTACAAAAATACCACAACTGAAAACTTGGACCAAAGCTGGAATATGCAGTTGTTAAAAGTCTTGTATTCCCTCTACCATTGCCACCACCTCCTACATGAGCTATAAATAACTGTTCAACTGGTATAAAATTTCCCAGAAAAGACAAAGAGAAAAAAAAGAAAGAAAAGAAGGAAGAAAACAACAACCCAGAAATAAAGACAACTCAGAATGGGAAAGACACAATTGCCTACATTTAAAAAGAGAGAAGGGAAGAAAAGGGAGAAATAAAAACCTCTTTAAACAAAACTAATGATAGTCATCTTGTAAGAGGATAATTCTTGACAGCTACCCCCACCCCTACCCTATAATTTCCTCCCTCTTTCTTTTTTGGATGAAGAAATGCATGAAATGTGTAATCAATGGAAATGCTTGTCATGCAACTTTCATAAACCTTGTAAGTAATTCATAGTTGTAATTGTAGCATTTGAAGACAGAAACCATTCTTTAACATTGTCATAGGATTTTCTCCTTCCGTGTGAAGAACAACTAATACATGTACCAATGTTCCCAAAAGCCAATAAATACATTGAAACTTTATTATTTCATAAGACCCCATTAGCTTAAAAATGTGAATCCAACAATAGGTTTTATGACAGAAAATTTCCCAGTCATCCTTTCCCACAAACACAGAGAAGAGGTAAGATTTCATTTTCTATCCCTTTCCAAATGTGCTGCCTTTCTTCAAAATCTTCAGAAGGTGCAAAAAACAAATCATACAAATGCCTTTGTACAATAAAGATACAAGAAGGAGTCACTTACCAGAGCGCCCACAGTCTGAGCATGATACAAGTTCCTCAGGCCGACCACTTTTTTTGTTCATATTGGAGCCTCCGAGGCAGAAGTCACAGTAGTTATTGGGAATGATGACCCCATCTGGTCCTTTCTGGGCTGCAGTCGGGTTAGAAATCAGATTTACTCAAAGAGCACTCATTTGGACATTTCCCCCTTCTACTTGATATGATGTTAGCTCAGTGAGTTTGCAGGCCATTGTCTTCCCAAAACATTGTCAATCAGAACAAAAAATGAACTGCATAAACCACCTCCATTTTAAGTACACCTGCTATTGTATCTCTTTTTGCCTGAAATGCCCTTCACCACTTCCTTTATAATCCCAGCCAAGCTGCTCTCTCACAAGGATGTGCTTCCAGATATGTCTTTACAGTTCAGGGACCCTGTAACACGTACAGGCATAGAGACAACCTCTAATGCAGAATCAGACCTATGCTGTCAGTAAGTCAAGCCTGGTTTTCGGGCAGCACTCATCATTGTAAACCCACAAAATACAAATTCAGAACGGAAAAAGACAATCTCCAAAACTCAAAAACCAACAGCAGGGAGATTGCGGGGACAGGAACCCTTACTGGTTTTATTTCAAGCAGGTTTTTAGGGAACTACATCTCTACGTGGCAAGGTGTCCTTAGTCAAAAAGTTGGTCGAAATGCTCATGAATATTCACAGGCAAAGCCATTTGGGGTGTTTTGCCAAAGGCTTAAGCCACCTGCAGCAGTCATGCCCCCTGGGATTAGCAGGGAGGGCAGCAGATCCAGCAATACCCCAGCACCACCCCAGCACCCAGCACAGGTGCAGAGTCAGCCTGGGGCAGACGTCCCAGCCAACAGAGCTAAAAACTCTTTCAGTCAAGAAAAAAGGAGGGAGGTTATATATTCTTATTTTTCAGCTAGGAATAGTTGGAAAGGAGCAAACACACATTGGTCTTAAGTAGAGGAGGGGACAGATCCCCTAGGAAAGAGAGAAGGGCAGAGGTCTTTTGCATTCCTCTGAGTTGACCAGAACAGAAATGTGCTTTTTTTCTTGCTCACAACTGCCATTTTTCTCCTCTGCTCTCCAGAGAGGGAAAACTTCTTGTTCCTGTACAGTCACTAGGAACTGGGGAAGGGACAAGGGAGTGGAGGGAATGATTGGTCTTTGCCTTTGTTTCTTCTCTTTGAACTTAAAAAATCCAGTAGAATACCTAGCCTAAGCCTACCCCATGAAGATTTCTACAAACTAAAAAATTAAGAACTTTAAACTGTATCATCTATATTTAATTATCTTTTTGATGCATATTTTATAACTTGAAGATTTTTAACAGATGTTTTGACAGCCTTTATTAATGGTCTTTTTGTCCACATTCAAATTTCCCCCAAAGAACAATGACATTCTAAAGGGCTTCTGGTAACAGTCCAAGACATACACTTAAAATTAAAATTTCCTCCAAGTTCAGTCTGTTTTTCTGATTTGGTGCATCTATTTATTAATTTATTTCCAGCTGTTGATTAGCTGAACTTTCTGGAGTTCGGTAACTGAAAGATTGCAGGAAAGGTGGAAGTAAGAAGAAAATTAAAACTCATAAGGCTGCAAATACAGCAATATCTTCCTGCATGGTCACTGAGTCCCTGAAAGTATTTACTAAACAATGGATTTTGCTCTGAAATAGTCCTAGTTAACAGATCCATAGCTCTCTCAAAAACAGAGAGAAGCTTGCAGTGTTGGATTAATATTTTGCCTGTTCACAGAGAGGCATTTAGTATGTGAATGTAAGATAAGCAAAAAAAGAACAGAAACCAGGTGGAAGCCCAGTCACCAGCTCATTTTAAGAGCTGTAACAAAATGATCATAAAGTTGCTGCTTGTACATATTTTGTATATAAAAAGCAGATCTCCCTAGCATTTCTTTTTCCCACTGCAGCCACATTTCGAAAAAGTTAAGTAATTACATCTTTATATTATTCTGCATCTACAGACAGGCCATGTGCAATGCAAACTCAGCAAGCTCAGCATTCACTGACTTTTTTGGGTTATTGTTCCTTATTACATTACTTCACCTTTCATCCAAGTGTCTTAAAGCCCCTTACAGATACTAAGATCTTGTTATTAACCTTCGGTGAGGTCAAAAGCCTCTTTTGCCACTGACTCTAACCAAAGTGTTCTGGACTCTAATTAAGTCTTGTGGTGAGGTCACATTGCATTTTAAAGATGAAAGACTTGGAGGTAGAGTGGTGAACTGGCTTACTCACAAACACACAACAATTCTGTGGTGAGGCCACAAATAAAAACAAGCATTTGGGGTGACAGCCAGCAGACTTAGGAAAGAGCTCCACTTCTGCCACTGCTCATAATGGTATAATTGACTTAACACTCTGCATATACTGACTTAATTTTTTTCAGCGTGGATTATGACCCTAAGATCCACTGACTATCAAACTGGAAATGGAAAGGGGGACTTTGTGAAAATACAAACACTCATTAATTTGTCTGTGGTGTGTGGAAGAGGTGAAGGGTATTTGCTGACTATGGTGAAGCTGAAGGGATTCTCCGAGGCTGTTGGCAAGGGAATAAGCATGGGTTTTGATCTCTTCTCTTCTCTTCTCTTCTCTTCTCTTCTCTTCTCTTCTCTTCTCTTCTCTTCTCTTCTCTTCTCTTCTCTTCTCTTCTCTCTGCTTTTCTTTTTTCCATTCTTTTCTTCCAATTTAATTACATTTTAATGTGAGTGCCTATGTGGTTACTTATTGCTCATCACTTACAAATATGGACCTGGCCTACACAGATAGAGTGTGATAGAGATACCAGACATGAAAAGTAATACACAGATGAGAAATCCCTGAAGTTACATCAATGATATCTTAAATTATGTATCTCTGGAGCCAAATAAGCCAAGCAATGCTATTTTCTTCAATTTTTTTTTGTTCTAACAGGTGTAAAAACTAGAATCAAATGTGACATAAGTTTATTTTGTTGATCAGTACCATACAGTGAACTAAGACATAGGCTAAATCACAGAGGGTTTGAGAATAAAGAGATTTTCAGATGATAGTAAGCAGAGTTCCTACTTTCAAAGGATTTATTTTTTTTATGTCCTTGGAGTTTCTAGTTCTATTTTACTCTTGCTCACAAATGATGAAGGAAACAAAGCAAAGATGGCAGGATTTAACATGCAGTAGTCACGAAAAGGGTATGATTCACAGAAAGCCAACCCTAATCCCACTGCTTAATCAATAAATTTACTTACAAAACTAACTATGGGAATGAATCCACAAGTGAAAGCAATTGAATTTCTAGAGATGTTGCTGCTTTTCATCTGGGACATAATAATTATCTAAGCATCCACTTTTTGCACAAGTTAATCACCAAGTAGAAGGTGTTAGCATAAGCCAGACAAATAGCTCAGCTAGCAAGAAGTAACTCTTTAGCAGTGAGCTGAATCATTTTGATCAGATGACTGCCACTAGGGATTCTGTCAAAAAAATGTTCAGCCAGAGTCAGAAACTGTTTTAAAGCAAAGGCTCGAAAACCAACCATGGTCTTGTCCTAACTTACTCAAAACTCCTCTTTTACATTGCAAACTGCAACAACAGATCAAAAGCTGTGAGGAACTTCGAGGCGTACTGCCTGAGCTAAGGTGTGCTCATAGGGCATGTATTTAAATCAGTGCCTCTTGCTATTTCAGCTCAGTGTCACTTGTTTCATCAAAGGTCTTGTCTTCATCTACATCTGTCCCAAAATAAATACAGTATACAATTTTTTTAAACACTTTAAAACTTTTAAAACTGAATTAAGGAGAGACATGGAAAGATCTGCACAGTTCAAATAATAGTTTCTTTGAACCTGAAAGGTGATTAATGGGAAGACAGGATGCAGACTGAGAATAAAGTCAATATTTCCAAATAAATTTGGTATGCATTTATTCTGAAATATTTTTTTTCTTCCTAGCCTAATCAAGTTAATTTTAAACTATAACAAGTTAAGCAGCATAAAGAACTACTTAAAATATGGTACCATCATTCACAGGAGTCTTTTTGCAAAGTAAGTTCTGTAAATTAAATAAGGTCTGTAGTATATCACACAGTAACTTTGTTCTGTAGACAAAACTTGAAAAACTAAACAAATCAACTGAGTTTAAATATATAAAATAACTTCTGTGCCTTCTTGATTTTGAAAGCAGGGGCTTTACACAGAGTTCTAGCTTCCCTTTATCCCTCCCAAGTAATCAAAAAACCTGTAAGTTATATTCCTCATGGTTTCAGTTTAATAATCAAACCAAATCACAGTCAGATATATTTCTTCAGCCTGTAGGTAATAGAACATAATGCTTAACCATAATTTAAGCAGGGCATCTAGGTTTGGCAGCATATTATCCCTATTTTTTATCATATCCACATTACTGGGAAGGCAGCAGAGAGCGTGTGGAGTGCACGCCTTGCTGTTAGGGTGGGGGGCTGTGCATCATTTATTTAAATGTCTACAGTGAATTAGCTACAGTCAGACATGTATGCACTTCCAAAGGGATTTTTTCTAGCACGTTTTGTCCAACTCTTACCTGCTGCTTCTGAGTTTCATCCAAAACCAATAAAGTCCACTGTAGGTTTTCAATTCAATTCAAAAGGCTTCAAATCAGGCCATTTACTCTGTTAGCAAAAAGGATCTTTAGACAACAATTGAGACCACGGGACACAGCGTGTAGGCCTGAATCAAGTCAATGCACTTCACCATGGAGGAAAAGGGGTGGATTTGCTTTTTTTGTTGGTGTTTTTATTTTGTTTAATTTACAAGACTCTTTGTCTGAGATAGTGCCAGTTTTCCTTTCCAACTCTTCCCTTTTTCTTCCTGTAAAAGGGCACGTCCAATGTTGGCTGCCTGAGCAGCAGAATGCTAGCCAAGAGCCTGCGCCCCTGCGCCTGCAGTCATCAAGCCCCTTGGAGGCCTTGGTGACATATAATCCCAACCTATGGCTCCATGTGCCTCTCCTTGCCACCCCCCATCACTGCCAGCGCTCCTCCCTGGCAGGCCTGGTCTGTCTCCATGGTGACCAGTGGGCTCGGCTGGCTGTCGCTGGCCTTGCCACCTGCTATTGCCTTGTCTCCCAAGTGTAAGGAATAGCAGCGCAGCCCCTCCATTTGCTGCTCAGAATGCCTCAGTGGAGAGGCAGGCTCACGCGAGAAATTACATAGTGATAATCATATTAAAAAATGGCTTTATGAGAAGGCAAAAGAAAAGCAGCACTTGGACTGTGGCTTTCCTTGATGGAAGAGAAGGGAGGTGGCTGGTTGGGCGTGCATCCCCTTCTGCCCCCCTCACTGCTGGGGTGCAGTGAGCAATGGTGGGGGCAGAGAGGTGGACTGGGAGCTGCTTCTGTGCTTAGGGTTAGACCCTGCCCTGGGAAGGACAATAAAAGAAGAATGCATCTATAACTGATGGTGTGGTGAGGAACGGGCCATGTACAGCTGAAGTGCACTCCAGGCTCTTGCTCTCTTACACATATGCAGCCAGGCAGGGATATGCACAGCCATTTCTGCGGACTCCTTGCCGGTGAATTAAGTGTATGTTTTTCTCATTGCAGTTTTCCAGGAAAAAGTGTAAATTAAAATGAATGACAGGAAATGGCCAGTCAGTCTGGGCATGTTTACTCTGTCATTAACACCAAGATAAGCATGTTGGCTGACCCTAAACTGGGAAGTGTTGGGGCATTTGATACAGGACCCTGCAGCAGGCTGCTGTGGCACATCTGTGGATGTGGTACTGTTTGCAACTGAACAAGCTCTGAACTTGGGTGTAATACTGGGAAACGGCTGCTGTTCTGTTCCCAGAGTCATGCTGTTCAGCCTGGACAGCCTGATGGGCCTCCACTAGCTCCAGCTCCACATGCTGCACTCCCCTGCACAGCATGGGCATACCCTTTGCTGGCAGCCAGAGAAGTAGGCTATGCTACTGAGAGGTGCTGCAAACCACCTACCCAGAGTATAGCCAGTTCTCCCTAGTAACTGGATTTTCTCCTTTTTTGAGTTAGCCAGTAGTGTGGAGACAGAAGAAGCTGTTGCCTTTGCACAGTTTTTAGCAACTCTGACAGGTTTGCCTTTCCTACAGCCCCTGCTCACAGAGAAGAACAGCCAAGGAACACTACAAGAAGTGCTAGGAGAAGGAGGTACATCTGTAAGAGTCATAGGAAGCCTCTGAACGTGAGGAAAAAAAGATCATTTGATCGTGTGTTTTACAGGAATCGATATGGCCCTTAAGTTGAACAGCTAATGAAAGAACTGGGAGGTAAGCTATCTAGCTGGAAGGCACAGCTAGGAAAATATACCATCAACTGATTGCATTCAGTACAATTGGGGAATTAGTGTTCCTCTACCATAAGGCAGCACTTCACAGGAATGTCTGTGCACTGATCTTATAGAGTCTTCTGTAGGAATACATAAAGCAGGAGCCAAAACCCCACTGCTCACGGTAAATCATTGCAACTGTCTAGTGCCTGATGATGATAAACAGTAGGAGATGCAGAATAGGAAGACAGACAAAAGAGTCTGACATGTTAACATACAGATTTCCCGACTTTGAGGGGTACCTCTCCTGAGACTTGGCTTCTGGCCACGGAAATGCATCATTCTCATCAGCTAAGGGAATATATCCCTCCTCAAGGAGGGATTATAATGCCATTATACAGCCGGGTCCGGCAGCATCACTCAGTATTCAAGTGAGAGTAGCCAGTGTCCTGAATTGGGTCTCTGCACTGTCTTGTAGGCTTTCGATCTGGAAGTTACTCACTGGAAGAGTGTGAGAAGGCATAGAGCATCTATTCATTTCAAATTCAGCCAAAGAATTTGTTTTCCAGTTGGTTCAAATTTGACATGGAGGAGAAAAAAAAAAAAGGCAGAAAAAGCAAGGAGATAGTGGAAAAAGGAAAAAAAAAAAAAATACATAAATTATACCATTCCATCTCAAGAGCTGATGTGCTGTTGAAGCAACACATGGTTTTCAAAAACTAATTAGTCAGATTGAAAATATTTACCAGGAACTACTGAGAAGAACTCAGTGCTTCTCTTCAATGACAGTTGTGTATCAAAAGCAACATTTTAATTTTAGTCCCTGTCCAGGCACTATATAAAAGAAACATCAAAATAACAAAAAACCTACACCAAGACTCCAAACAAAACAACAAAAAGTCCTATAGGTCCCTGTACATGGGAGACAAGTTTGGGATCTTCCACTATTTCATAACGCTAAACAACTGATCTATTTTTTTCCTCGGCATCCCAAAATACTTGCACAAAAGTCTGAGTAATTTACAGCTGCAAACACGGTTTGAGAGAAATCTTTACACAGTTCCAAACTCTCCAGTCACTAACATTTCTTTTAGTATTTTGAGTCTTTTTCCTTATGAAAACAAGCTCTGAAAAGAGAAAAAACTCAAACAGAAAAAACTCAAACAGAAAAAACTCAGATTAAATTAATAAATCAACTCAAGGTAATGTACATATTTTCACTGAAAAGCACCTGCCGCAGGGTATCTTGTTGCAAGGTGGGCATTGATGCATCCTTGCATTCAGAAGTAGCTCCTACCATGGCCCCAGCAAAGATCAGCACTGAGGCAGGGAAAAAGTAGGCCTGATGTAGCTTTTCAAATTGATGCTGCTTGTGGAGAGGAACAAACAGCTCACCTCCAACTGAGGGGCTGACTCTCGTCATTTATTCATGGCCAGCCCCCTGCCTGGATGGAAATAAAAATGTTTCAAAGATGACTGTGTGGGGGAGCTGGAGGACAGCTTGGAGGCACACTGAGGTTAGCACATTAATTTTTTATCTCTGGGGACTGGGTATCCAATTATGCTTAGAGTACACAAACAACTTTGGCTGGTCCCTCCAGCAGAGATTTATCCACATAATAAAATCTGTGATGGAACTGGGCACAACAGGCTGATGCCACAAAATAATGTACACAGATGTTTTTGCAGGTCAGATGCTCAAGCTAACAGAGGGGCAGAAGGGCACAGGACTGCATTTTCATTAACTACATGTATTGCAGGATGGACCAAACTGCACTCAGCAGCAAGGCCAGCAACAGCCTGAACAATGTACTTTATTTAGGACTGTCTTATGCTTGTGGGCATAAGATCCCGTTCAGTTGTTGTTTACTGCACAGCTGCCTGCAACCAACGTTTCACATAGCAAAATGCCACTGAAAACTCTTCCCCTTTAAAGGAAAGGAAGTTTTTCTCCATGTAGACACACTATCCTCTTCTCCCAGGAATTAAGGAAGAGCATATATACTAGTATATATGCTCATTCACGGACACATTTGAATAGATAGAAGTCTAATGTAATTCCTTTATCAGAATTGTCTCAAAAATTGTGAGCACCAGCTGCCCCCAGAGCTGGCCTGTACCCATGGAGCGAGATGGAATAAAAGAGCAGATGTTTTATGGCAGGCTTGGATGCACCCTGAGCTCACAAATCTCATGCTCTCAGTGCCAACATGTAGAGGAAAAGTCAGCAGAGAAAAAGTCTGAGAATGGTATGGGATCATTTATTTTTATCAGTGGAGTTGAGGAAGGAGGAAGTTGACTTTTATAAGAGTTTTATATAATTCCCTTTTTACAGTTCCATACTCAGGTAAAAACATCAGAGAGTAGGTCAAAAATAAATGCTTGTGTAGGCAGAGGCACGACTAGACACTAAGGAAGGGCTATTTATCTGTGTCAAAGGGCTAGATAAAGCATATAAACAAAGCAATTAAAGCTCAAACAAGGCTCAGACTAAGGTGTTTTAGGAAAGACAAAGGCCACAGAAAAGGGCTGAACTGTCTTCAGGTAGCAGTGGGTAACCTAGTGGTGAGGAAGAAGGACAGAAAGAGAGAGAGATGTAAAGAGAGGTAAATAAACAAACCTTCTACAACAGTTAAGGACAGTGAGACGTGCCAAGGAGGTGACTTGGGTGTTCTTAGATACACACCTATTCAGTGATTTTAAGTAGGTTCCTCATATCTACATCTCTTTTCCAATCTCTAGATAATTTTCTGACCTACTCAAATTGGTCTGTGCATGAGAAGATGAGAAAGAGGACTGAGTGTCCAGAAAGACAAGAGGCTTTCAGCTCTTGAGCTGGTACCATGAAGGGCATCAATAGCTGAATCGTGCAGAAGCTCTGCTCCCTCCTGCATCACGACAGCTGCTGTTACCACAGGATCTGCAAGGGGTGGAAGCTGAAGAGGAGTCGCTGGTACAAAGGAAGGAAGTTTATGCTGCAGCTGCCCGCCTGAACTTTACTGACCCAGTGCTCACCTCCTACTGTATGGTAAATTTCAAATGGCTGGTTTGAATTTCCCTTGCCTTTTCTAAATCAGGCTGTTCATATCTCTGACACACTGCTAAGCAAATAACCAGGTCCTACTCTATACCATATCTCTGGTCCTCCTGTACAATGGGTTGTGGATTAGCTGTTTGGATTAACATCCCCCCACCTTCCCTCCCTCCCTCTTGGCCCCCCCTCAAGCCCCAAGCCCATGCAGAGAGGACTCTTGAAGCTCAAAACCTACAATGCTGCAGACCTGTCAAATCTAATTCATAACACATGCCTAGCAGTTCTTAGGGGAGAGGAAAGATCTGATGCCCTGGCTCCCCACCATCCCCCTGTATGAAGGGACCGTAAATGACGCAAATTAGCGATGTGGACAATTAGCATTCACATGGAAGATAAACAGAAACATAAATTAAATATCGCTCAGTGAAAGAGCAAAGATGCAAGATCTGAGCTTAAGGCTGTAAACAAACAGGCAAAAAGGAACAGCCCCTGTGACAGCTAAGCCATGTGGGAGTGTTACCTTCCAGCATCTGAGAATTTCCCCAGGGCTGATCTGCACGTTTGCATGGCTGTTGCCCGTACCTCACTGGCTCCCAGCTCGTTGTTAAGCAGACTCTTTCCACTCAGGAATCTGGGCTTCAGAGTAGTTTACCCCAATGGCTCTAAACTTCTTCCTGTTTGTGGATCTGTGCATCAGCAGCTTCCCTCTGCCACATGTACCACACAAGAGCTCTGGGGGAACACAAACCTGAGCAGCTCTTGCTCTACCCTTTCCCACAGTGTAGACGCCTCTTTTTTTCCATGGGCCAAAGCCAACTGCTCCTAACCTTACCATAGCTTTTCTAGCTCTTCTTGCTAACTTCTATAATTTCCTAAGCACCAGAGACACAAGGACTAAGATTGTCCTTGGCATCTATGACAAGCTGAGGGGCAGGGGTCATTACCGTTCTTTGTTTGGGCATCCATGCAAGGCCATTATCAATATTAATTCAATACAGATTTGCAATATGCCTCTCAGATATGCAAATATTACTGACTATTGCAGGCACAGGAAAAAACAAACAAACAATCAAAAAACCCCAGAGCTGATGTAAATGCTAAGTAAACAAATGCTACTGGCTGAACACTGACATTCCCCAGCCTGCCTAAGCAGTCACTCTTAGTGCATTGACAGTTCAAGTTTATCAACAGCTGGAGGAGTCAAAATTACTTTTGCTATGAATCTACAAAACATGTGAATAACTAAAAGGTAGAGCATAAAAGTGACAGAAACATAGGGATTGCCAAGTGGCATCATAGTAAATAGTCCTTCAAGCTCAAACAGTGGCTAGTAGCAGATGCTTTGGAGAAAGGAAACCCCCTCCCACACCTCCCTGGGGACAATTATCAATTATCCTGCTTAGAAAGAAGATGTTTTCCTACTTCCATATTTCTTGTAGTTCTTCTTAATGTATTAGAAACTGTTTCCCCGAATATTTTTCCCTATAAGCATTTCATTGCTTTACTACTTTGAACTAAAATGATACAGATCACATGCTTTTGAAAGTGAACAAAGCTACCTACACAACTCCCAAGGTGACAGCAAACATCACAAAGTATTGCACACTGGCAAATTGAGAAACGGGGAATTAGAGACTTGGAAAAATCAGTAATAGAACACAGTCTCCTTGACTTCCTGTTCCTTGCCTAAGAAGCACAGGAAGGACAGTCAAATAGGGTGATGGACCTTATGCTCACATCGAGCATATGTGATTCATCATATATAAATTCGGTCCACTAAGATTCCTTTCAGCCTTGTACCAGTGTGGGGAATTGAGGCGCATTAACTCTTCTCTCCTCTCATGTTCCAGCTCTCCTTCTTGCTGATCAATACTGATATGGTTTCATAGATTTTCCCAAACTGTAACTAAGAAGCAGCTTCTGGTGAAGTTGAGGGTAAGCTGTTTGGGGAGCAGATGAAGGAATAAGGGACAAAGGTGCTGTTAGTTTCATACCTAAAATCTGAGACATTGGCAAATGTCTCTTATTCAAAGGCAAAACAAAGTCAACCCCCTCAAACTATTGGATGTGTATTTCCTTGACAACCCTGCTAAGAGCCACTGGGAGGCTGCTTGATGATGGGCAGGTTGGGCATCTCTTCTTCCCGCCCCCCACCCCCCCCCCCGCCCCTTGCCACTTCCTTCCTACAGGAGCAGTAATGGGAAAGTGACTTGCTGCAGAGATAATGCTGGGTTTGAAATGAATTTCTGACTGCTGAGCCAGCACCCATGTGAGCTGTGGCTGATTAGCTCCAAGCATCCAGGTCCCAATCACTCACAACTGAGCCAGGCAATAATGCCAGCCTCTGCAAGGCAAAGACAGGGTCGAGGCAACATACCTGAAAAGGATCTCAAAGGTAAGGGGAAAAGTCCTACTCACGTTTGTGGTTTTCATTTCTGTGGACAGGGGAAGAGCGGGTCTCCTGCTCACGGGCTTCATCACCCTCTTCGCTGGCGAGGTGGGTGTGAGCATAGTGGTAGCTCAGCCCAGGCCTGTTCTTGTAGCGCTTGCCACAGACTGGGAGGAAAGGAGATATGAGGGAGGGGAAGACAAAATGGAAACATCAGTATGATCCACAACCATAGCAGCATCCTCTCAAATAATGCTCCCTTTTCCTCTGAGAACAGCACCACACACTCCATGCGCCTGCCCAAAACTCTTCCCACCAGCACTGGTGGAAGATGACAGAGGGCAGCTCTGCAGCCATAGGTCCCTGAACAAGCTTTCTTCCCACCTTGTTGCCAGCAGTTCATTCCTACAGGCCTAGGCAAATGCACATTCAATCCCTGCAGCTCATACAGCCCTAATCCTCTCTGCTAAGATTACTAACAAGACTGCACATAAAATTTAATGAAATGCCAGTTCCAATGTTGGTGCTGCACAATGCACAGCAATGGGAACAAGACTGAGAAGAAAGGACATTATTTTCTTCATTACTGATCTCTGAAAAAAAAGGAAACGGAGTTTTTTAAAAACTTTCTCTAAAAGGTTAATAAATAGCTTTATTCAGATTCCTAGTCAAGATAAGGAGATGGAAATCATTCACAGTTTCTTGCTAAAGGAACATGTGGTAGTGATACTTCTTTGCCCAGGTAAACTTCATATTCAGCATCTCAATAAATAATACAATATGTGACAGAGAATCCTACTTCTGAACTTTTGTTTATTGTAGGACTAAGTCAACAGATATTAAGAACAGGATCAAACAACTCAGGGTGATGAAAGGTCTACATTTTCACAGGGAATTCCCCTCAAGGGCAAGCTACATCTTAAGATTCATTACATACAAACTGAGTTTCTATGAAGTATTTAATTCATGTTATTTTCTCTAAGAGTTATCACTTTTCATCTCCAAAGCATTCTCCGAATGTCCATTTTCTTTTATACAGCTGTTTTGTCTACCAAATACAATTATTGCCATTTTAAATGATTGGAAAATGAAGCTTAGTGCCCTTTCTGCAAGTTTTTACTCCTAGTCACATTTTCAGTCATGTTACTACCTTCATTAACCTCAAGGATTTCGCACAGGGGTGAATGTCCTGTCCAGTAGTCCGTCCTGCATAATTTGCTTAGAAGGTCAAAGGAAGTAGTGTCAGAAGAGAGAACAGAACCATTTTGGTTTTAGGCCCTTTGAAAAGAATCTCCAAGTGGGAAGGCACCATCCATTCCTAAAAACTTCATTCAGCCCCAGTATTGAAACCTGGGTCTGGGAAGGTCTGGGAAGGAACGTCAAAAGGCTCCACAAATAAATTAAAAAAAAAAATACCCACCTCAATTATTCACTCACATATAAGTTAAAATTTGATTTTTATACCTTTCTGCTACTACTGACAAAAAGCCAACTGATGCTCCACATTCTGGAACAGATTATAGAAAATTGTAAATCAAAGCTTAGTACAATAACATATTTCATTCTCAGTATCTTCTAGCTGATTTGCAAAATTCCTCAGGGAAAACAGTTTGCCTTATTAGAAACATGTAAAACAACCTCATGATATGTATGAATATCTGGAATATTAGATACTTTTATCCCAGTTTTCTTCATTCTGCAAGGTGATGATCACACAGTGGTCATAACAGGACAAAAGTTTTTTTCAAATGTAATATGTCCTTAGCCACAGATTTTTTGTCTTTGAATGCCTTTGATTTTAGAAATGAGAACTCCTGCAGAAGGGAGGAGGGAATGTTGAGGAGAATTAAAATACCCATATACATATGCACATCCATTCTTTGAAGGATCTGCCCTTGTTTCATATGTAAACCTAACTCTACTACCCAGCATTTTGAACAACTAGACTGCTGTTAGATGCATGCTCTCCCGAAAACATTAGTTCAGTCTCCCTTCTCCTACCACCATCCATGTTTTCTTCTAATGCATTCTGGAGAGTGAAACTACTCCTCCTTCTCTGTGGTCCTACAAGCAGTGGAACAGATGCTGACCCAGAGTCAAAACAAGATAGCCACAGTTCTGTATGATTTTGTCTCCATTTTTTGAATAGTGGAAAAAGCTTAACACTACAGTAGTCATCAAACGGGAGAGAGCTACAAAATGCTAACTGTTTAAATTATTTCAGACCAGTAACCTCCTCTAATTACATAAATGTTGCAGCATTTCTTAAAATGGAGAGAGATATTTACATTTTTAGCAGATTGAGGATCATATTAATATCCTACTTTATTCCCCTTACTTTTGTGTGTTTGAAGAAGAAAGTTAAAAAATTATTCTATTGCTATGAATTACCAATACTGTTCAAACACTTCTGTCAAATTATTTCCAGAACACTATCAGGTGATCAGTGCTATACTGACAACGGAAGAGGCACTTGCAATTAAATATCTGCATGATACATACTATCCAACTCTATCTTGCTCTTATATAGCTTGATCCTCCGTTAATGCTAATGTAAGTGCAAAATCAGATAACTCTAACACCCAGTCCCATTCACCTATTAGAGAGAGTTTCAAACCAAAGATATTTCTAAAAGCCCTGCCAAACTTAATTTCATTCAACTCTACTTGAAAATATATGACCTGATGTGAATGCCATCTTAGGAACAAGATGGGTAAGTAAGCAATAATACAGCAGTGTGGATCAAATGCCACAAATGGGGAAGAGGGAGAGATTTTATTAGGCCACCAGACACTCTCCTATGATGAACGTTACTTTCCTTCCAACTTGAAGACTGAAATGAAGATATTACACAACTGTGTTATAGACAAAAAACATAATTTGCAGACAGTATAACCACAAGCATTGAGTGTTTCATAAAAGACAGTTCTCTTCTAAGTTCTGGCCTGTAACAGCCTGCAATTCTTTGGATAAGCAAATTCCCACTCTGTTTACGTTTCCCAGTAAGTAAAATTAATATAAAATATACTTCCCCTGTTAAAAAGGGGATTTGAAACCTATGACTATGACTTAAAAGACTTTCTCATCAAATATCTAATGGCTATGTTGCTGTCATTTTGAAATTGTTACACATTTGGTCTTTGGCAGCCTGTGAGCTATGTTCCAGCCAGCTCTCCACATACATTTTGCACAATCTGTCACCAGTATGAGACAGAAGGAAACAATCCATGTTTTTAGTGGAAACAGGAAACTGGGGAGCACATGCTGCCTTTTTTTTCTTTTTGGTCACTGAATCCTGTCCCCCTCATTGTCTTTCTTTGGTTTTCTCCTTTGCCTCCCGTTCTTTTTTCTCAGCTGGGCTTTATCAAATACTAAATCTTGAGTTAACTGCTGGCAGCAGTCATTCCTCAAAGTTATCTTCCTATCCTACCATTCACTCTACTCCAAAAAAGAAAAAAATATTAGAAACATTTCTTGTTTTGTCCTGGTTTGGTAATATGTTCTCCCCTGTTACAGCTGTGTCCACGCTCTGGCAATCTAGAGATCTCAAACACTAACAGTACATTTTGACCTCTACTGATGGAAAGGCGTTATGTTTGTCCCTCTCTGGTCAGTACTATGCTATACATCCCTAGTATTAGAGCAGCTATTTAGTAATCCATTTTATAGAGAATTTTCTGTAGGTAGTAAACAGTCCTTGTTTCAGTGCCCCCAGAGGACAAGTCCCAGAATCTATCTGCAGAATTAAGACCAAAGTAATGTTGAACCCCAGTGCAAAACATGCACAGGTCAACAATACATCTGTGCACATTTCAATAAATGGATTGCTATCAGGAGCAAAGGAGAAAACAAGTATCCTATATAAGAAGAAAATGTTCAGCTATCAGAGTCAACTCTGTTCCCCTCTTACCATGTGCTCTACTCAAGATCTGTGTTATTCAATATTTTTTAAAGAAAATTTAGAAAGTGTCCTTGTCTCTCTAATTTTGTCTTTTCTACCAATAATGAAGTCGATGGAAGCCAAGAATAGCAGCTATGGTGGGAGAGTTATTTGTTGGGTTCTTCTGAACAGTAATCTTATTCTAGATCTTATTGCTTAACTACTTAGGGATTCACTAGAGAGGATAATACCAGGAGATGATTTAGGGCTTAAACTGCTAATAGTTTAAAGGGAAGTTGAAATCATGATGGAGATTATGAGAAGCATGTAAAAATACAATGCTATAATAAAGGCACTTTCAAATCAGCTTGGAATTGTGAAATTTAACCAAAGGTCTGTCCTAAGCAGCAGCACTTAGTAGTGTTGGAATCATTCACAGTATCTGTAAGAATTAAGACAACAGATTAAGTGTCAGACAACTAGTAAAAATCAAGCTAAATCAGGATTTATCTGGTAGGCCTTTTGCATTCCAGAAAACCTTCCAGATAATCAATGACATGTTTGACAGGATCAGGACCATTTCAAGGAGATGACAAAGAAGACAGGTGAAGTTAGCAAGGAATATACTAGAGCTGTCATTTTTTGAACAAATACAATAAAATAGATCCTAAAGATTAGGCCTCAAGGAATTGCATTTGGCAAGTCATGCAAGAACAATGTAACATTTAACTGGGATTTTCTAAGGAAAATAAAAAAGAGGGATGCTCTGTACCAATTGAAACTCAGTGGAATCTGTTCATGTTAAATCACTTAAGCTACCTGAAGACTTCAGCCTTTTGTTGACAGAACCTAAA